>NC_090271.1:243802545-244107545 GCF_040414725.1 Anabrus simplex
GGTTACATAATGGAAAAACTTCGGACCCGCCCCGAGAGTTAAACTGCTGAGCAAGCAAGAAAAGAAGTAATTAATCGGCCATTACCTGGTTGTTGACTGTCGCCGAAGAAAGAGGCGCTTCCCGCCCCCTGCTATGTACTTTACACACTGAAAGATGGAACAGAAGTGGCCCGGAGACCCTAAAATCAGCAGTTTATATCCTCTCGCGGAAGGTTCGAGGCGTTAGGGGAATGAAAACACCCTCCCACAAACTCTTTATTGGGTAGGATACAGCAACATATTCAAGTTGGGGGAAGATACCTCGGATTGGTCAGAAATAAATAAAAGAAATTCGGGATTGGTTAAGTACAAAACAAGGGGAAGGAGAGGGGTATACAGCCAACTTAAACAGTAACAGAAAGAAATTTAACAAGAAACAAACTTTTGAAATAAAAATTTCTCCAAAAAAAACAGTTCTTTCACTCCGCACTAGGGTGCACTATTGTTGATCTTCAGTAGTGTCCTCTAGAAGAGAAAGTTCACACTTCTTACTACAAGCAAAACAAAATACGTCGAAAATGACACAGTTCAAAAACTCTAAAATTCCCAGGTAGTGACATCTTCTGAGAAACTTGAAAATTAATACCGTCAATAAAGTTCAGACTTCCTCCAGCAGAGGAGTTTCAACTGGCGCAACTTTTAAATTAGCGGCGTGGAGGTGTACCGCCCGGTACAGACCTCCCCCCCGAAAAGTTCCTCCAGGGGTGACACATGAAATTTGTTAGAAAACAAGGTCCAAGTTTTGATGTAGATATGGAGATTAATTGCCGAAAAATTTATAAGATTCTCTTAATGTGGTTTGATTCAGTTTCAAAATTTTGTTGTTGCAGGTGAAGTAAAGTCTTTGTGGTTGTAGAAGTGGAATTCAGAAGATAAACTTTTAATACTTGAAAGTGTAAAAAATTTTGCAAAGTCCACCAAATATTGCTGTTGAATTCCCAAGTGTAGTCATTGCTTATAGTAACTGTTCATGTAGTTGATGTTGATTAAGTTGGATGGCCAGACCGGCCGTTGCAGCTTGCGTCCAAAGGAGGCCGCTCGGACCCCTCAAGTACCCTGAGATACCGCTCGCCCGCATTATGAGGGGAGCAGTGGTGTTGAAGCACGCCGCGCCCGCGGTGAACATATACAGGCTGCGGGCAAGTAGCACGTCGTGCGCCGCACATCAGCCTTGGCCGGGAGGAGAGCTCCGGCTCGCCGTGCACATGTCGTCCTCGCTGGGGTCGAGGGGGCCCTTCGTCTAGCCCAGTCGCGGCACGGCGCCACGCGGCTGCGGGGGCACTGAAACATTAAAACTAGGCGGCAGAATTGTTGGACCATCATCATTTTTTGAGGGCACAGGCTTGGTGGAGAGGTTGAGGGGCCAGCGGCGTGCAGATATCCATGGCATTTAATATAAGCAAGCCACAGTGTGTATAGCAGGAGACGGGAGCGTGGTAATGGCCGTGGTAAGGACAGAATGGCAGTTTAACGGTGCGGGGAGGGTTTACAAAAATACATACATATGAAACTAAATATTATAGAAGGGGCAGAAAGCCTTAAAAGTGAAACTTAAAAAAAATATATAACCTTCATATTCCTTTCAAATTATATGAAGCAAGTTGACACAAAATTTACACTGGTTTCACCTGTGACAGGTGAACCCTAAATATCCTCTCGGTGGCTGGATTACTTAATAACAACGTAACCGGCGTAAGAAAATCGAGAATGATACAAGGCCCATGAAATCTGGGGGCAAGCTTGCCCGCGGGAACAAAGTTCTTGACCATAACTTGGTCACCTACCTTCAAAGGGGTGGGTCTCCGTCCACGATCATACCTTTCCCTAACCTTTTCATGAGACACTTTAAGATTGGCTTTAGCCTTCTTCCAAAGATCTTTAATGTTGTCCGGTTCTATTGTCTCGGGTAGAATGTCACTCAGAGACCAGAGGTTAGAGAGCGGCGTGTTGGGAACAAACTTGAACATCAAAGAGGCTGGAGTAAATTTATGTGATTCATGAACCGCCGAATTCAAAGCAAAAGCTAACCAATGCAGGGACGTATCCCACCTGGAATGATCTTCATGATGATAGGCAATAAGCGCGGACCTGAGATTACGGTTAACCCGTTCAGCCAGAGATGGTTGAGGGTAATAAGCAGAAGTAGTTACATGAGAGATGGACAAGTCGAAACAAAATTTACGAAAAAATTAGATGTGAACGCCTTAGCATTATCAGACACAATATATTGGCACGGACCAAAAGAGGCAAAAATAGAATTTAAGCAAGTAATGGTAGACTGAGCGGTAGCCAGCTTAGTCGGAAATAACCAGGAAAATCTAGTAAAGCCATCTACGCATACAAAGATAAACTTGTTAGCATTTCCCTTAGACTGGGGGAAGGGTCCTACATAATCAATATACAGGCGTTCCATGGGGCGCGACGCTTGATGAGAAGACAAAAGGCCTACCTTGGTGGACATGGTTGGTTTACTAAGCAAACAGGGTTTGCAAGCCTTCACTAGTTCACGGATTTCACCGTCCATACCTTTCCAGATGAACATTTCACGAATCTTCTCACGAGTTTTAAAGATTCCAAGATGCCCTCCTAATGGGGTCTCATGATAATACTTGAAGATCATAGGTACAAGAACAGCTGGAACGACAACTTTCATCATCTTATCATGCCTCGAGGGGCAACATAGAACACCATTCCTCAGAACATAAGGGACGACATGTTCCCCAGAAGAAAGGGTTTCCATTATCGGAGCCAGCGTCGGATCTTCACGTTGGTATTTCTCGATATCCCTAAAGAGCATGGGAACATCTGTTAAGATGGCATTAACATCAGATAGTATGGACTCGGAAGGTGATGAACTATCGACCGGTTCATGGGTCTCGACGTCGTTGGAAAACATACGGCTGAGTCCATCAGCAACAACATTTTCGGTACCTCTGATATGCCGGACATCGAATTGGAAGGCAGAAATACGGATGGCCCAACGGGCTATACGACCAGTACGACGCGGCCTACCTAAGACCCAGCTTAAGGCTTGATTATCTGTCTCCAGGTCAAATTTGACGTGTTCCAGATAGAGACGGAACTTCTATAAGGCGAATAAGACTGCCAAACCTTCGAGCTCATAGATGGAATACTTGGCTTCTTGAGCCGATAGAGTCCTAGATGCATAGGCGATGGGTCGCCTCCCTAGTTCAGTCTCTTGAAGAAGGACTGCCGCTACTGCTGACGACGACGCGTCGGTTTGGACGATGAATTTCTTCGAGAAATCAGGCATAGCAAGTACAGGGGCATTACAGAGAGCTAATTTAAGATCTTCAAAAGCGGCTTGTTGAGAAGGTCCCCACTCGAATTTGATGCCTTTCCTACGAAGAAGGTTTAAGGGTGCCGCTCTATTAGCGAAGTTAGGAATAAACTTCCTGAAGAAATTCACCATACCAATGAACCTGGCGATACCTTTAATGTCCTTGGGAGGTTTAAAATCACGGATGGCCTGTGTTCTAGAATGATCGACTGCTACACCATCAGGTGACACAATATGCCCTAGGAATGACATAGAGGGCTTAGCAAAGGCAACCTTGGACAACTTGACAGTTAACCCAGCCTTACGAAGGCGATCGAGAACTTCTCGCAGATGATCTAGATGTTCTTCAAAAGTCTCTGAAAATACGACGACATTATCCAAGTAGTGATATAAGTACTCAAATTTGATGTCGGAGAAGACCCTATCTAGTAGCCTAGTGAGTACAGCTGCTCCCGTGGGGAGCCCGAAAGGCACGCGGTTGTATTCGTATAAGTTCCAGTCCGTGGCAAACGCTGTGAGGTGTTTAGACTCTTCGGCAAGAGGAATTTGATTATAGGCCTGATTCAGGTCCAAGATAGTAAAGAACTTGGCCTTACGGAACCATGAAAAACAAGAATGAAGGTCGGGAAGGGGCACAGATTGTAACACCACCTTCCGATTGAGAGCCCTATAATCAATGACAGGCCTGAAGCCTCCTTGGGGTTTCGGGACTAGAAAAATAGGCGAAGAATACGCCGACTTAGAGGGCCTAATAATACCATCCTTCAACATTTGATCGATGATTTCTTTCAATGCCTTCATTTTAGGTGGAGATAGCCTATATGGTGGAAAACGGACAGGAATCGAATCCGTGACCTCAATTTTGTATTCAATAAGGTCAGTAACACCAAGAGTATCAGAGAACACCTCTGGAAATGACTGACATAATTTACGAATACTATCAGCCTGCTCCTCAGGTAGATGTCTAAGGTCTAAAACATCTCATCCTGGGTAGGCGAAATAGATGAACATGATACAGAATTACACTTTAACAAGGGAATTTTACAATTGGACGCAAACTTGAATGTGCACGACCTACTCTGGAGATCGAGCACAAGACCAGTGTGAGAAATGAAGTCCGCTCCCAGTATGATGGGGCAAGACAAGTGCTTAGCCACAAACAGTTTGATTTTCCATGTAAATTTAAAAATACGAATTTTGGCATTTACAGAACCTAGAATTTCTAATGGGGATGAATTAGCCGAAACATATTGAACAGGAGATGAATCATAGTCAGGTAATTTACAAACAGACTTAAATTTTGAATACCATAGGTCCGAAATAATTGAACAAACACTGCCTGAATCTAATAGAGCTGTTATAGGCTCGTTATTTAACTCAATCTTAAGAAAAGGAACAGGTGCGGGGGTATCCGCCGCAATCCTAAGACATTCTTTAGGGCATTCAAAAGATGAATTTGAAGACTGATCGTTCCCTGAATTCACGACCCTTTTGTCAGGGGCTGAGTTTGGGAAGTAGAATTAGTCGACTCAGCCGAAGCCGCTAGTCACATTTTATTATTGGCCTTGGTGGAATTTGCACCAGAAGTTGAGCAGGAGGGGGTGCTATTTAAGTTTGGGCAATTCTTGGCGATATGTGAGAAAGCCCCACATTTAAAACAGCCTTGTAATGAACCAGCCCCATCCCTTGTCCCACTCGACTTGATCAGTGGACACTTATTGCGAAGATGGTCAGGCGACCCGCAAGCATAACATCTACGGGAATTGACTGGTCGGCGAGGTGGAGGCCGAGGATTACTAAAAGAAGGAGGGGGTTCTTTCGCGACACGCAAAGAATCGGCGTATCTAACTCCTTCCGCTGAGACGGCCAATGCTTCAAGTTCAGAGAAAGTTTGCGGGCACGCCGCGAAACACAAATATGACCTATAGGGTGGTGAGATACCTTCCACAATGGCTTGTACAATCTGATCCTCAGGGAAGTGAAGAGCAAACACCCTAGTATAAAACTTAATGTCCTGTATGAAATCAGCCAAGTTTAAATCCAAGCGTTGTACACGGTAATAGTATTTCTGAATCAGAGATGACCTCGCGCGGGCGGGAATAAAATTTGCAAGCAAGTGTGCATGAAAATCTTCAATAGATGACTGTTCAGCTATGGCTCTTACTATTTTGTCAGAGAGAATACCAATTGCATAAGGATAGATAATTTGCAAAATTTGACATGGAGAAAGAGAAAACACAAGGGCATGATCCTGAAATTCAACTAGAAATCTTAAAAATGAAATTACGTCACTAGTGGTATTAACGGAAAACTTAGAGATACCTCTGAGCAACATTGCCAATGGATGAGGCAAGCTGCTAAACCCTGGTGACATAGTAGGTAAAGGTTTCAATGGCAAGGAAGTTAATTCAGAACGTACATTATTTAATGAGTTACGGCGTTCAGACTCGTCCAATGGGGCAGAGGTTGTTTGAGCAGCAATGGTTTTCCTATTTGCTTCTCCCTTAGGAGGCTCTTCCTCACTACCTACATTCACGGTGGTGGGTAGATCGCTTTTGGGAGGAACCTCCCCCGTTAACAATTGAGTGACCTTGCTAGACAATTCCGAAATATTTTCAAGCAGCGTACTAGCTTCCTTCTTCTGAACGTCATTCAGCTTTAGAGACAACAGATCGTTAACTCTATTTGAGAAATGATATAGCCTGGCTTTCACACGCTTAATTTGATTAGGAGAAGGATCATTTTCATCAAAAAAACTAACTACAGAGGCTAGCCCAGTAATATTCTCGACGATCGTGGAAAGAGAGTCGTCAATTTCTTTCTCTCGCAAGGTGGGGATGGAAATAGGCAACTCAAGGGACTCTCTAAGCTTGTTTGTGTCTATCGCAACCGTGCCTCCAGATTGCACATTTCTAATAGTCAATTCATAGATTAACTCCTCCTTGCGCAAATAGTTAAGATGGAGAACATCGCGAGCGCCGGGCATGATGACAGAACAATTTTGAAAACAAAAAAAAAAATCAAAAAATTCCAGCAACTGAGAAAATTGTTAGAGTTCGGAACAAAACAATGTTTAGCCGTCAAAAGGGGCTAAATTGAGACCCATTCAACCACGCTCTGCTACCACTTGTTACCGAGCTTTAGTGGTAGGTAGAGGTGAAAGAAGGTGCGGGCGTGAACGGGTCTCAAACTACGGAATCAAAGTTAATGTAAAATTTAACAAGGTTATATTTTCTTTTCAAGATAAAGAAATAACAAACATGGCAGGTACAGAGTAGCAAGTCAACAAAATGTAGGTACAATATTTACTAGATTTGGGCTCAGCGCCCTTGCTTCACAATTCGTGGGCAATCAGCCCAAACTTACTTCAAAATAAGTTTTACCAGAGGGGCAGAAAACCCCATTCATGTTCAGGAACATTTGCTCCAAATTACACTGAAAAGCCTCCACGAGGCATACAACACTCAATTTTCGAAAAAAAGGAGCCCCTCGCTCTCAACTTTAAGCCTCTCAAAGGCCACACCAAACTCCACCTTCAAGTTGTCCTCACTGAACATAGACACAGGGGTAAAATACCCAACCTACTGAGGTCTATTAAACGAAAAGGGGTAATTACATGACCTCCAAAATAACAATTTGAGAGGAGGCGATCTGCACTCCTAATACACTTTGTTTCAAAACCTAATTTGGCTCTAGGCCACTGATGCAAGGGCTAATCCCATACTACGGAGGTGACTTTAGAAAAGAAACAAATTTACATAATGTTAAGGAAGAATAGGTTGAGAAAATAAGTTCACCTCAAAACAATATGAGTGGGAGCTCAAGAGGGTTAAGCACTCTCTATCCCAATACGTAGTTTAAAAGATAGAATAGATAACAGTTTCTTTACATTTTTAAGGAAGGTTACATAATGGAAAAACTTCGGACCCGCCCCGAGAGTTAAACTGCTGAGCAAGCAAGAAAAGAAGTAATTAATCGGCCATTACCTGGTTGTTGACTGTCGCCGAAGAAAGAGGCGCTTCCCGCCCCCTGCTATGTACTTTACACACTGAAAGATGGAACAGAAGTGGCCCGGAGACCCTAAAATCAGCAGTTTATATCCTCTCGCGGAAGGTTCGAGGCGTTAGGGGAATGAAAACACCCTCCCACAAACTCTTTATTGGGTAGGATACAGCAACATATTCAAGTTGGGGGAAGATACCTCGGATTGGTCAGAAATAAATAAAAGAAATTCGGGATTGGTTAAGTACAAAACAAGGGGAAGGAGAGGGGTATACAGCCAACTTAAACAGTAACAGAAATAAATTTAACAAGAAACAAACTTTTGAAATAAATATTTCTCCAAAAAAAAACAGTTCTTTCACTCCGCACTAGGGTGCACTATTGTTGATCTTCAGTAGTGTCCTCTAGAAGAGAAAGTTCACACTTCTTACTACAAGCAAAACAAAATACGTCGAAAATGACACAGTTCAAAAACTCTAAAATTCCCAGGTAGTGACATCTTCTGAGAAACTTGAAAATTAATACCGTCAATAAAGTTCAGACTTCCTCCAGCAGAGGAGTTTCAACTGGCGCAACTTTTAAATTAGCGGCGTGGAGGTGTACAGCCCGGTACAATTATTATTATTATTATTATTATTATTATTAGTATTATTATCATCATCATCATCATCATCATCTGTTTACCCTCCAGGTTCGGTTTTTCCCTCGGACTTAGCGAGAGATCCCACCTCTACCGCCTCAAGGGCAGTGTCCTGGAGATTCAGACTCTTGGTCGGGGATACAACTGGGGAGTATAACCAGTACCTCGCCCAGGCGGCCTCACCTGCTATGCTGAACAGGGGCCTTGTGGAGGGATGGGAAGATTGGAAGGGATAGGCAAGGAAGAGGGAAGGAAGCGGCCGTGGCCTTAAGTTAGGTACCATCCCGGCATTCGCCTGGAGGAGAAGTGGGAAACCACGGAAAACCACTTCCAGGATGGCTGAGATGGGAATCGAACCCACCTCTACTCAGTTGTCCTCCCGAGGCTGAGTGGACCCCGTTCCAGCCCTCGTACCACTTTTCAAATTTCGTGGCAGAGCCGGGAATCGAACCCGGGCCTCCGGGGGTGGCAGCTAATCACGCTAACCACTACACCACAGAGGCGGACTATTATTATTATTATTATTATTATTATTATTATTATTATTATTATTATTATTATTATTATTATTACCTTTCCAGGGGCATCTTTGATGTTAGTAACAAACTCGGTATTTCCTATGTTGATCAAAAGACCTGTTATAGCCGTTATTATTATTATTATTATTATCGACACATTACCTATTGATTGTTCTCGATCCTCATTTGTGACATAGTTGCATGTATTATGAAGAAGAACAGATACACAGGCCGAGGTCGCAATGTGACCCCCATATCCTGGACGGACGAGTTCCGAGCTGATGGGCCGATACGGCAAATAGTTTCACTGAACTTCTGTTGGTTGTTATACAGCGGTTCTATAACCTCTACAGAGGAGTACAGTTAAGTAGATGTAATCCGTTATGAAACATAGCTCAATCCCGAGAGACAGAAGCTCATTAGATGAAGTGAGAACTTCACCACGTTTTCAGTTTAAAAGCTCAGATGTTTACTGATACAACATCTTGTTTAAGAAGCTGTTACGAATTACTACTCACTGAATGTGCTTTTGATTACACGAATTAATTGAACTTCCTTGAGGAGTATTCGTGAATGCACGTACGTGCGAAATACCACGCCCTCTTTCACTCATTCATTCGACTTAATCACTCACGGACTTTCTTGCTTTGTCACTCATCCATTACCTCACTCACTCCTTACATTCACTTTCACGTTCATTTCAACCTTGAGCATCTTTAAATTACCTGCGTTACTGAATCATGTGACAACTGTAAAATCAAGTGGAAAACTGTTCCGGCATTGTCAAACAAAGTTGCTGTGGATGTCGCGGTATGTAATCCCCCGAGTGTGACTCCGGTCCTCATTTTTAGCCTATCAGTTGCGTTCCACTACGCGTATCCTTTCTTACCCGAGCGTTGCCGAATTTGTATCTGTGTCCAATGTCTACTAACGAAATGAGTCACCTTTGTGGAGTGAATCGGTGTTGCTGTTGCTGAACGGAAAAGAACCAGCACCTCTTGACGCCGAGGCAGAAAAATAGACGAGTTCCAAATATTTCGAAGAATGAGAGTATCAGACAAATAAGGCGATGTGAATTCTTGGCCTATTCGGCAATGGAAAATTGAAGCTGTACTTCAGGGTTCGAGACTCTCACGATATCTAATCATCTGAAAATGAGTGTTTGATTCCCCCCTCCCCTTATTGGAACTTATTTTGGAAGCTCTAACTTTTTCCTCTATCAAAGTTTATACCGAGCTCGGTAGCTGTGGTCGCTGAAGTGCGGGCAGTAAGGGATTGTTGCAACAGGGGTAGATTGCAACGCCTACATTTTATTCGGAAATTTCCAACCAAGTGCTGCCACACTGTGACAGTTCATACAACTGCTCTAGATCTTAAGTTTGAATACGAATGTCAGAAAATCGGATCGTTTTGTATTGTGCTCTAAGACATTGTCCATGTTCTTGCCTGGTGCGTAACTTTTTCTGACCTTGTTATTTTATTTAGGAGGTAATACTGATTATAGTCCGACTCGTTGTCTGAAAGGTCAGCGTGCTGGCCTTCGGTTCAGAGGGCTCCGAGTTTGATTCCCGGCCGGGTCGAGGATTTTAATGGCTTCTGATTAATTCTTCTTGGCTCGGGGACTGGATGTATGTGTCCGGTCTAACACTCTCTTCATCATATTCAGACAATATACCACACTACCAACCACCACAAAAACACGCAATAGTGATTACATCCCTCCATATAGGGTTGGCGTCAGGAAGGGCATCCCGCCGTAAACAGAGTCAAATCCACATGTGCGTCGCATTTCGTTCCCGCGACCCCACAGGTGTGGGGAAAAAAGAGTTAGGAAAATAATAATAATAAGAATAATGATTATAGTTATTGTCCTAGTTTCATATGAAGTTGAAGGGAAAATCATTTTAGTTCAGACCTGAAATAAGTGCTTTAGCCTCTGTTTTGTTATTTGTGAATGACTGCCACTTCTGCTAAGGAGTGCGTAACGGGGCATTTTACAACAGGTGTTGCAACTAATCCTGACTTCACAAAAAGTCTACTAATATGCCGCTTAAGGTATAACAATAGCGCTTACAGTATAATAGCATTTGTGGTCATGGTAGTGCTGGCTTCTCACCAAGGCGGGCTCAGTTCGAATCCCAGCCAATTCATATGGGATTTCCGAAATGAAAAGTCTCGTCCCTGTGGTTCGGATTCCACGTAAAACTGGATGTAACGTAACTATGATCACGATGTCAACAGTCATGTAAAACTAGAAGCTGAGCTTTATCTCAATCGTATTTCTTGATAGCTTTGTAATACTTAATTGAAATGTCGTATGGCTTTTAGTGTCGGGATATCCCAGGAAGGGTTCGGCTCGCCAGGTGCAGGTCTTTCTATTTGACACCCGTAGGCGACCTGCGCGACGTGATGAGGATGAAATTATCATGAAGACAACACATACACCCAGCCCCCGTGCCATTGGAATTAACCAATTAGGGTTAAAATCCCCGACCCGGCCGGGAATCGAACCCGGGACCCTCTGAACCGCAGGCCAGTACGCTGACCGTTCAGCCAACGAGTCGGGCAATACTTAATTGAAAAGCTCTTTATATACTTGTGTGTATTTTTAGGCATGCAACACGAGAAGATATAAGCGAAAAACAGAAAAAGGTGTAACAGCGTTGGACACGATGGAGAGAACTGCAAAACTCGTCCTTGATAATAAAGGAGACGGTGATATTTCAATTAGAAAAATTTCAAGAAAGTTCGGTACCCACTATTACATAATAGAGGACGAAAACCAAGACGTTGTGCTAGACTTACGAACACTCCAGGAAAACACTACATTGAGAAAGAGAAAAAAGAAAGGAATAGCAAGAGGAAAAATAACCGTGCGGCAAACTCTGGCTCAACGAAAAGAAAACTGTGTCTAATGGTAAAAAGAAGATAAAATTTGTGGATTCCTGTTCAGAAGAAGACGACTGTTATTGTCTGAATTGCGGATACGTGTATAAAATAGGGGTGGTTCTGGTCCAGTGTGGGAATGTAAACAGTAGTCGCACTGTGTGTAGGGGCTGCCTGGCCGAGGCGGTAAAGGCGTGCTCGGCTCGCCCGGAAGGACGTGGGTTCGAATCCCCGTCAGGAAGTCGTAAAATTTAAGAAATGAGACTTCCACTTCCGGAGGTGCATATGGCCCTGAGGTTCACTCAGCCTACACCAAAAATGAGTACCAGGTTAATTCCTGGGGGCAAAGGCGGCCGGGCGTAGAGCTAACCACTCTACCCCATCAAGTGCCGAGGTTACGGATAGTGGAAGCCTTTACCTTCCACCGCTCCAAGGGCCTTCATGGCCTGTACGGAGATGACTTTGCTTTGCTTTGGTTTTAGTCGCACTGTGTGTGTACTAAAACAATCCATACTAAATCTATGTAGACTGTTCTAACAATAATGAATACTCAGATTTAGTGTTTCCCCATCTTACATACACTGTTGCAACTTACCCCTCATGCGGGGTACATTGCAACAGGTGACATTCAGTTTTCAATTTTCATTTAGACACACATTATTTTCAAATTATTGTTAAAATAACGTTTTTGATAGATACAAATATAAAGTATCTCCCGATTGCTTTTAGTTTCAATATGAATAAATATTATCTTAATAAAAATTAATTCAAATTATTGTTCCAGCATGCCCCTGCTTCCCCTATCCAGTATTCGGAAGATAGTGGCCTCGAACCCCGCTGTCGGTAGCCCTGAAGATGGTTTCCGTAGTTTCCCATTTTCACACCAATCAAATTCTTGGGCTGCACTTTAATTAAGGCCACGACCGCTTCCTTCCCACTATATGCGTCGGTGCGACGTAAGACAACTTGTAAAAGGAAAAAGTGTAAGGTTCAGTTGCCCCTCTGAAAGGGTGACCTTATTAATAGAGGCCCTGGCCTCAAGTCTCATTTACTACTACTAAATGTTTTCATTCCTCCCCTCAGGCCAGGAGATTTGTATTCGGGAATGGGATGTGCGGAGAACTTGAGAAGTTTGGCGGCCGCGGCCTACATTAGTGCAGGAGAGTGGAAAACCACGGAAAACCATTCACAGGACAGTCAACGGTGAGTACCAGCTCCTTTCCGTCTCCCGATTACAGAGGCATAGAGCCACGGTAGAGCCGTGGCCACTCCACATCTGCTCGGTTGGCCGGTCGGAGTGCAGAGCTGTCGGGCCAGCCGTGGTGACTTGTGGGCCGATACCCACTCTGCATTCGCCAACTACTCTCATTCACTTACCAGTAATATTCAGTACTTGACTTAAAAGTTGTGAGTTGTAAAATGGGAGCTTATACCCTTTCTACACTCCATATTGTATTTTATTATATTGTTAAAGTATTACTGCGGTTTTGAAAAGACAGTAGAAAAAATAATTGGAAATTCATTCTAAATTAAAAAAATTTCTTGGTGTGGTTTTGTTCCGTGTCTCTGTTGTAAACAAGGTTGGGTTTACAAAAAGCACAACTTCTTTATTTGCTTCACATGTAAAATTACAATATTTACACTAACAAAACTGAAAGTTATCTCGAAGCAAATTGAACTATGAATTTGGAGAAAGAGTCTGTCTTTGTACACTATATACACGTTGGAGTATTCACGTTCACTACTATTTCGGAAAGATAGTCTTTGTGACATGAAAAGTTCTTGATAGTCGAAAACTATCAGAAGCACTGACGTAAATATCTCAGAGAGTCCTTCCTTGTTGAAGTGTCTGAGTTCATTAACGTAAGTTCAATGACTGAAGAGTTCCTACTTAGCGAAACTAAGTCGATAATGGGAGCTTGCATTAGCTAGGGAATGATAGTGGCATATAATGGTAAGACTGGGCATGGACAGCGGAATAGGCAAGAGGAGCGGTGACCCGAGGTGAGACCTCTTACTGCCAGAAATTCAGTCCACCTGGCCGAAGCACATTTTCAAGAGGAGTAGCCTCCGTGCTCGACGTAGGGTGTATTCTGGAGCTGGACACCGGGGTCAGTGGGCGTCTGGACAGGCTAGGAGCTCCTTTATATAGCACACACGACGTTCCAGGCACGCGCACTGAGGGCTGCGCGTCGAGGCTCGAAGAATAACACACTGGCACGCGTGTAGCTGGCTGGCGGATCGAGAAGGGAGCGACGGACATACAACACCCTCCCCTCCTAAATACGCCGGTACGGCGTGAAACGGCGGCGGCGCTGGCGGCGGCTGCGATGCTGGGCCGGAGCTGCTGATGTCTCTGTTGTATTGTCCGGAGCTGGGACTGGGCGGAGTGGCGCTGCCTCGTCCTGAAAGGAACCCATGGTTATTAAATGGTCTAAAGCTCGTTCAGCAATAGATTTATCTGGCTTAGCAATGGCATCAATAGCTGGACATGGGCGGTAGCGCAGACGTATCTGGTCTTGATGGCGGCAGATACGTTTTTCCGTAGTCTGTATCTCGTAGAGACGATGACCCAACGATCTGCAGATGACTCCAGGTATCCAGAGTGGGTTGGACTTGAATGTCCTGGTGTAGACCTTGTCGCTGACTGAGAACTTCGGTGGTGAGGTCTGAGGCTGGGCCGGAAGAGGCTGCAACAGAGAAAGTAAAGTTCTGTGAGGTCGTCCATGGAGCTTCTGTGCAGGAGTGATATTATCAGCGCCGGGCAGAGTTCTGTAGTTGCTTAAGAGTTGGAGCAATGCTTGGTCTTTAGTTAAGCCTGAAGAGACAGCTTTTTTCATACTTCTCTTAAATGTTTGTACAAAGCGTTCAGCTTCACCATTAGATTGAGGGTGAAAAGGCGGTGCTAGGATATTACGAATGCCATTATATGTACAAAAGTTCTTAAAAGCAGTAGCTGTAAATTTAGGTCCGTTGTCCGAAATGAGTACTTGAGGTAAACCTTCTGTAGTAAATATTTTCTGAAGAGCACGAATGGTAGCTTCGGTCGTAGTAGTTGAATGCATATCCACTACATATGGAAAGTGCGATAGTGAATCGATGACTATTAACCACATGGAACTGAGGAAAGGACCTGCGAAATCGATGTGAACTCGTTCCCATGGAGTAGTAGCAGGAGGCCATGAAGCTAGATCAGAAGACGGGGCGTTCTGATTCATTTGACATTGTTCACAATGACGGATGAGTTTTTCGATGGCGGCATCAATACCGGGCCAGTAGCAGTGTTGACGTGCTAGTTGCTTTGTTCTGGATATACCCCAATGGCTTTGGTGTAATAATTCGAGAACTTGTTTCTGTAGGCTAAGTGGGATAACCACTCGGAAGATGGTGCCTGTTTCTAGGAGTACGACTCCAGCACGAGTCGTGAGACGATGCTGCAGACGATGATAAGGTGCAAGGTGGGCAGCAAGCTTGCTCTGAAGAGGCCAACCGTTGCGGATGTAAGTACGCACAGTAGCAAGTGTACTGTCCCTATCCGTAGCTTTAGCTATGCAGGTAGCATCAATAGGAAAACTGGATACAGTATCTTCAAGTTCTATGTCCAACTGAAGACATTCAGATTCCTGAGAATCGAAGGCAAAATCAGGACCAACTGGTAAGCGTGAGAGGGCATCAGCATTACAATGCTGGGATGTGGCTCGATAGACAATCTGATAGGAATAATCAGAAAGGAACATGGACCATCTTTGAAGCTTGCGGAGGGAATTCTCAGGGATCTTATTACCAGGGTGGAATAAGTGTACGAGAGGCTTATGATCAGTAATGATCAGGAAATGGTTGCCATAGAGATATTCATTGAAACGGCGAATACCAAAGATGATAACTAAAGCTTCTTTCTCTATCTGTGAGTATCGACGTTGATGGTCATTAAGTGTTTTCGAAGCGAATGCGATGGGGCGTTCCTGTCCATGACGATCCTTCTGGGAGAGAACGGCACCGACACCGTAGTCTGAAGCGTCAGTAGCTAGCGTGATGAGCTTGTCGGGCTGAAAATGAGTGAGTTGTACAGCTTGAATTAAGGCGTTGTTGATGGTTTTCCATGCCAGTTGGCATTGCGAAGTCCACTGAAATTTAACACCTTTTTTACGTAGAGCGTTTAATGGAGCTGCCACTGTAGCGAAGCGGGGAATGAACGTATTATAGTAGTTCGCTTTGCCTATGAAGGACTGGAGCTGCTTGAGGTTCTGAGGTGCCGGCATGTTTACGATAGCTGAGACATTCTGTGCACTAGGGCGAATTCCAGTCTTATCAAGTATATGTCCTAGGTAGTGAACTTGAGGCTGAAAGAATTTACATTTAGCGAGATTCGCTCGTAGGCCATTGCCTTTCAATTTCTGGAGAAGGAGGCGTAGATTGGTTAGATGTTCCTGATGATCTTTTCCAGTAACAATAATATCATCCAGGTAGTTAGCACAACCGGGAACGGAGGCGGTGAGTTGAGCTAAATAGCGCTGAAAAATAGCCGCTGAGGATGAAACACCGAATGGGAGCCGCTGGAGCTGGAGCAGTCCGAGAGGAGTGTTGAGTGTTAGAAATTTCTTAGATTCTTCGTCTAAAAGTAGCTGGAGATATGCTTCTTTAAGATCAACTCGAGAGAAGAATTGTCCACCAGAGAGACGACGGAATAAGTCTTCTGGACGTGGAATAGGAAAGATATCTGTGTCGATGTGTGCGTTGACGGTAGATCGAAAATCTCCACAAAGTCGAACATTACCATCAGGTTTCTTGATGACCACTAGTGGAGTAGCCCATTGACTAGAAGTAACTGGTACCACAATTCCAGTTTGTATCCATCTTTCTAATTCTTTCGTGACCTGGTCTTGAAGTGCTAGGGGTACTGGACGTGCTTTGAGGAAGCGAGGCTTAGCTCCGGATTTCAGCTGTATGTGAGCTGTGTAGTCTTTTGCTGTTCCGAGCTGAGAGTCGAAGACTTCAGGAAACTGCTCTAGGAGAGCGGTAACGTCAGAAGTAGGATGCAATGTAGATACGATGTTAATGTTGTCATGTATCCGGAAGCCAAATAAGTTAAATAGATCCATGCCCATAATGTTGGAGGCAGTGTAGTTGTTAACTACGAGAAGAGGAATGGCCTTCTGAATTCCTTTATAACTAGCCTGAAGCTTGATTTGACCTTTAATGTCAATTTTCCTTTTGTTAAATGTCACGAGCTGGATGTCAGCTGGAGAGCATGCAGGTGAACCTAAGTCATGGTATGTAGCCAGGTTAATAATAGAGACAGGTGATCCAGTGTCTAATTGAAAATCGACAGATCGATCAGAGAATGAGAGAGGAACGATGATCTTGTGAGAATTCTTGGTAGGAAGAATAAGATTGATCTGATCAACTTCCATGTCTTGGCGGGGCTGTATATGCTTCCGGCGTGCTGCAGGAGTCTTAGGAGGGCGGAGCGAACTCTGACATACAGTCTGAATGTGTCCAAGTTTATTACATCGTTCACAAGTGGCTTTGAAAAAACGACAGTCACGACGTTCATGATGCTTGAAACAGCCTCGGCAGGAAGGCAGGAGTTTCGAGTTGCGTTTAGAATTGGGCTTCCTGGTAAAATGACGAGAGGGACCCGTGCGAGAATGCTTGGTAGAGAGCGCCTTGTCTGCGCGGTTCACTGTAGCAGAGGACTTGTGGGCCTGAGGCGAGACTTGAGCAACTTCGTGTGGAGAAGCTATGGCTGCGGCAGTCTTGGTAGTAAGCTCATAAACCGTAGCAATACGCTGGACGTCTTCTAAAGAAGGGTTACTCTTTTTGACAGCGTCAAAACGTATTTTGTCCTCAGGAGTATGTAAAATTACCATGTCCCGAATGAGAGAATCAGTGTAGGGTGAACCACAACCGTCCTTGGAGCATATGAACTGGCAGGGTTTAGCTAGACCACGCAATTCAGTTATCCATTTAGTATGTGTCTGATGGGGTTGCTTTCTGCTCTGAAAAAATTTATAGCGAGCAGCCACTATGTGAGGAGCTTTGGCATAGTGTTCAGTGAGACGGGCCAAGAGCTGTGCGAATGGTACCTCAGAGAGGTTTTCTTTTGGACTTAATTTACGTAGTAATTCACACGTAGCATTGCCAACCGAACTAAGAAATAGTGCTCGGCGGCGTTGATCATCTGTGACAGAATGGCAGATGAAATGCTGTTGTAAGCGGGCTAAATAAACTGACCATTCTTCCTTAGCCGGATCAAAAGCAGAGAACGGAGGAATAGCTGATGGCTGTGTAGAGACAGAAATAGCTTGCATAGCCTGAATGAAGGCTGTCTGTTGTTGTTGCATAAACTGTTGTTGTTGCTGCTGTAAGCCCTGGAATACTGTAGCGAGTTGCTCAGCTGTAGCCATTGCGAGATGCGTGCAATAAAGAGCAAGTATAGCTGTGTGTCAGAACTGGTTGTATGCGAGACCTTGACCGGTATAGCGGGGAGTGAGAGAGAGAGCAAGCAAACACGCTGGAGCGTGCCACACAGGTGGAGCGCACGACAGAGAGCTGTGGAATGTCGGCTGACGTTCCGGAGTGTGAAGAAGTGTAATAGCTTCACTTGAGAAAAGCGAACTGCTGTGATAGGTCGTACGGGCGCCAATGTGGAATGATGATAGTTACGTAGTATAATGTCACTGTGCCCATGAGTGGACAATATCCCGCAAGAGTTTGTTGGTCTGTTGCAAATGAGTGGATAACCGAATGGACACAGGCTTGCACTTTGTTTCGACCGAGTGGGCGACACACTGAGCACTGATTGACTTCGTCGCCAATGTATAAGTGTCTGAGGGCACAGAGTTTGCTGTATCTCGGTGTGAATGAGTGGATGACGGGGCCTATAAAGGTCGTGCTGTGTCTCGTCACCACTGAGTGTCGATTGGCGCAGATGAATTGCAAGTTTGTTATCCCGTCGCCCAGAGTTGGCGACTGGGGCCGATGAAGTGTAGTTTTTTTTTGTTTTGGTTTTTTGTTTTTACCTCGTCGCCACAGAGTTGTGTTGTAAACAAGGTTGGGTTTACAAAAAGCACAACTTCTTTATTTGCTTCACATGTAAAATTACAATATTTACACTAACAAAACTGAAAGTTATCTCGAAGCAAATTGAACTATGAATTTGGAGAAAGAGTCTGTCTTTGTACACTATATACACGTTGGAGTATTCACGTTCACTACTATTTCGGAAAGATAGTCTTTGTGACATGAAAAGTTCTTGATAGTCGAAAACTATCAGAAGCACTGACGTAAATATCTCAGAGAGTCCTTCCTTGTTGAAGTGTCTGAGTTCATTAACGTAAGTTCAATGACTGAAGAGTTCCTACTTAGCGAAACTAAGTCGATAATGGGAGCTTGCATTAGCTAGGGAATGATAGTGGCATATAATGGTAAGACTGGGCATGGACAGCGGAATAGGCAAGAGGAGCGGTGACCCGAGGTGAGACCTCTTACTGCCAGAAATTCAGTCCACCTGGCCGAAGCACATTTTCAAGAGGAGTAGCCTCCGTGCTCGACGTAGGGTGTATTCTGGAGCTGGACACCGGGGTCAGTGGGCGTCTGGACAGGCTAGGAGCTCCTTTATATAGCACACACGACGTTCCAGGCACGCGCACTGAGGGCTGCGCGTCGAGGCTCGAAGAATAACACACTGGCACGCGTGTAGCTGGCTGGCGGATCGAGAAGGGAGCGACGGACATACAACAGTCTCGGCCATGCTGTTTGTCCTCTCTCTCCTGCCACCCAGTGGTGGTTATTATTATTGCCTTCATCATCCCATCCCCGATGGGAAAAGGGACTGAGGTGCCGACATTCAATTAGCATCCTCATCTCATCGTGATACAAAATGATACTAAGGAAATGCCTGCTTTAGTAGAACAACATATACGTTCGATAGCGCAAATGTCCTTCGGTTAATAATGCAAACATTATTCAAAATATACATGTAAAGTCCGGCTCCATGGCTAAATGGTTAGCGTGCTGGCCTTTGGCCACAGGGGTCCCGGGTTCGATTCCCGGCAGGGTCGGGAATTTTAACCATCATTGGTTAATTTCTCTGGCACGGGGGCTGGGTGTATGTGTTGTCTTCATCATCATTTCATCTTCATCACGACGCGCAGGTCACCTACGGGTGTCAAATCGAAAGACCTGCACCTGGCGAGCCGAACATGTCCTCGGACACTCCCGGCACTAAAAGCCATACGCCATTTATACATGTAAACGTAATATTAATCTGTAAAATCAAAATAGAGTCCTCCTCTGTGGTGTAGTGGTTAGTGTGATTAGCTGCCACCCACGGAGGCCCGGGTTCGATTCCCGGCTCTGTCACGAAATTTTTGAAAAGTGGTACGAGGGCTGGAAAGAGGTCCACTCAGCCTCGGGAGGTCAACTGAGAAGAGGTGGGTTCGATTCCCACCTCAGCCATCCTGGAAGTGGTTTTCCGTGGTTTTCCAATTCCCCTCCAGGCAAATGCCGGGATGGTACCTAACTTGAGGCCACGGCCGCTTCCATCCCTCTTCCTTGTCTATCCCTTCCACTCTTTCCATTCCCCCGCAAGGCCCCTGTTCAGCATAGCAGGTGAGGCCGCCTGGGCGAGGTACTGATCATCCTCCCCAGTTTTATCCACCTACCCAGAGTCTGAAGCTCTAGGACACTGCCCTTGAGGCAGTAGAGGTGGGATCCCTCGCTGAGTCCGAGGGAAGAACCAACCCTGCAGGGTAAAAAGATTAAGAAGGAAAGAAAAGAAAATCAAAATAGAAACGAATTGATAGCGGCTGTGATCCATTATCGTTTTAAATACCCATATCGGTTGACTTCGTCGTTGTTCGCGAATTTCTTGACCTGCTTGACTTGACCTATTACCTATTCCTAGGTGGAACATTGCAAAGCAAAAGCAAAGTCACCTCCGTACAGGCCATGGAGGCCCTTGGAGGAGTGGAAGGTAAAGGCTTCCACCATTGTTAACCTCGGCACGTGATGGGGTAGAGTGGTTAGCTCTACGCCCGGCCGTCTTTGCAACCAGGAATTAACCTGGTATTCATTTTGGTGTAGGCTGAGTGAACCTCAGGGCCGTATGCACCTCCTGAAGTGGAAATCTTGTTTCTTAAATTTTACTACTTCCTGACGGGGATTCGAACCCACGTCTTTCCGGGCTAACCGAGCACGCCTTTACCGCCTCGGCCAGGCAGCCCCTAGATGGAACATTGGGCCTCGAAGTAAATTCTCCAGCTTGTTCTATCTACCGTCAATGCTTTCACATCTCTCCATGTCTTGTTGACTCCAGCTATCTCGCAGTCTACGGTTCTCTTCCAGGTAATCCTCGGCCTGCCTTGCCTGCGACTACCTTCTGGATTCCTGCTCAGTGCCTGCTTTGTGTCCGGCTCCATGGCTATATGGTTAGCGTGCTGGTCTTTGGTCACATTGGTCCCGGGTTGGATTCCCGGCAGGGACGGGAATTTTAACCATCATTGGTTAATTTCCTTAGCACGTGGTCTGGGCGTATGTTTTGCCTTCATCATCATTTCCTTTTCTTTTTGCTAGTGGCTTTACGTCGCACCGACATAGATAGGTCTCATGGCAACGATGGGAGAGGAAAGGCCTAGGAGTTGGAAGGAAGCGGCCGTGGCCTTAATTAAGGTACAGCCCCAGCATTTTCCTGGTGTGAAAATGGGAAACTACGGAAACCATCTTCAGGGCTGCCGACAGTGGGATTCGAACCCACTATCTCCCGGATGCAAGCTCACTGCATCATTTCTTCCTCATCACGATGCGCAGGTCGCCTGCGGGAGTCAAATCAAAAGACCTGCACATGGCGAGCCGAACCCGTCCTGGGATCTCCCGGCACTAAATGCCATACGCCATTTAATTTCCCGCCTTGTGATACTTTCTCGTGGTCTTCTCAGGGTGTGCCCAATGCATCTTCATTTTCTTCTCATCATCTACTGCTGTATAGGACTTTCACTTGTGGCCTCCCAAACGTCTTTGTTTGAAATGATCTTTGACCTCCATATTACCTTGTGGTAATATCTTTGGTCACTTTCTAGGTCTCACTTCCATACAGTAACACAGATTTAACATTTGAGTTGAATATCCTTAGCTTTGTTTATATGTGAATGTGAGAGGATCTGCATATTGGTCGTAACTGTGCAAAAGCCCTTTGGCTTTACTTATACGACTCACCACATCTCTAAAAGCACCTACATCCTGGCTGACCATACTTCCTTAGTAGCACAATTCCTCCACCCTTTCTATATCCACACCCTCTAGAGTCAAGCTAGAATTGTCACGATGGTTTAAATTTCCTATGTCTTTTTGTTATTTGCCTTTAAGCCTACTTCTTTAGCTTTTTCTATTTTTTTAGTGGATTAGTACAGAGAAACGGTGTCCTTCTAGTTATGAGTTATGGACATCGTGATACTCAGTCCCGTAGTATTTTCTGAAATATCGTGTCCAAACATACCGTAATTGATTTCGTCTCCATGACTCAGTTATGGTTGAGTTTTATTGAGTCTTATTGAAGATCGATAAAAATTAAGAAGCTATAAAAGGTATTGTTGACGGAGACGATGCGGTTACAGAGATGATTCACTCAAGCAAATATCTAAATCGAGATTTCAGTGCTACCTTCATCGTCTGATCATCTTTAATAAACTCTTGCAGCGGGCCACAGTAGGAGTATTTTGTATGTAAGGGGGTCACGTACTTTGTGAAATGTAAGTCGGAGAGTACAAACTCTTCGATTTGTTATCTGACCACAAAGTGGTCTTAATTCTCCGCGAAGATGACTACGAACTCTTCGTCTTATTGCTCATGTAAGGAAACACAAGTAGAATTCTCGTTTCTTGTTCATGCTACTGAAATTTATATACGTTCTCAGGGAGAGGTTGTAATAACCACAGGAAAGCTTCTGCATTGCATTATATTCCTCGAAACCCTTGAGGAACTTTATATATTGAAATACCTTTACTTTAATTTTTGTAACTATATTCCTTCATCTCTGTACCCATTGTCACGCAAAATTTCCCGGGAATTTTCTTTCTTTTAGATGTTTGAATTTCAGTGAAGAGAGCTATTCTCCAATCAGTGCATATGAGCACAACAATGCTCTATGCCACTTGTTGCACGAGTTATATTATTTGCCCTCCTGTTCAATGAATGAAAAAAAAAAACCTAAACTATTTTTGACCTTTTATTTCATTGAAATTTTACAAAATTGTTCAGATGTACGGTTGCTGTCCTGCAGGATGAAACGAATAGTCACATTTAATTACAACGGATGAAAAACCGTCGATACATTCTGTACCTGCTTTTAGAAATTATAACCGGGCGAGTTGGCCGTGCGCGTAGAGGCGTGCTGCTGTGAGCTTGCATCCGGGAGATAGTAGGTTCGAATCCCACTATCGGCAGCCCTGAAAATGGTTTTCCGTGGTTTCCCATTTTCACACCAGGCAAATGCTGGGGCTGTACCTTAATTAAGGCCACGGCCGCTTCCTTCCAACTCCTTGGCCTTTCCCATCCCATCGTCGCCATAAGACCTATCTGTGTCGGTGCGACGTAAAGCCCCTAGCAAAAAAAAAATTAGAAATTATAAACCGAGTGAGTTGGTCATGCGATTAGGGGCGTGCAACTATGATCTTACATTCGGGAGATAGTTGATTCGACCTCACTGTTGGCAGCCCTGAAGGAGGTTTTCCGTGGCTTCCCATTTTCACACCAGGCAAATGCTGGGGCTGTACCTTAATTTTCTGCAAGTTGCTTTACGTCGCACCGACACAGACAGGTCTCATAGCGACGATGGGACACATGTTCTATCGGGGACAGATCTGGGGATCTTGCTGGCAACGGGAGTACTTCAACGGCATGCAGATACAGGTGCCGTGTGTGGACGAGCATTGTCCTGCTGAAAAGTGGCACTACGATACTGTCGCATGAGAGGTAACATGTGAGGACTCAGGATGTCTGTGACGTACTATTGTTCTCTCAGAGTTCCCTGAATCACTACCAGCCGTGACCTGAAGTCATACCCTCTACGCAGGTTGCCACCATACATGCAGACGATGGTCATCCAGGGCAGTGAATAACCACGATTCCTTGCTGAACCCAATGCGACTCCATTCATCAGCAGTCGATGCTTTCCGGTGACGGCACCACTCCAAACGCTGCTGTTTGTGTTGTGGTATTAACGGCAGCCTACGTCATCATCATCATCATCATCATCTGTTTACCCTCCAGGTTCGGTTTCTCCCTCGGACTTAGCGAGGGATCCCACCTCTACCGCCTCAAGGGCAGTGTCCTGGAGCTTCAGACTCTCTTTGTCGGGGGATACAACTGGGGAGTATGACCAGTACCTCGCCCAGGCGGCCTCACCTGCTATGCTGAACAGGGGCCTTGTGGAGGGATGGGAAGATTGGAAGGGATAGGCAAGGAAGAGGGAAGGAAGCGGCCGTGGCCTTAAGTTAGGTACCATCCCGACATTCGCCTGGAGGAGAAGTGGGAAACCACGGAAAACCACTTCCAGGATGGCTGAGGTGGGAATCGAACCCACCTCTACTCAGTTGACCTCCCGAGGCTGAGTGGACCCCGTTCCGGCCCTCGTACCACTTTTCAAATTTCGTGGCAGAGCCGGGAATCGAACCCGGGCCTCCGGGGGTGGCAGCTAATCACGCTAACCACTACACCACAGAGGCGGACGCAGCCTACGTATGGGACGGTAATTCCATGGTCCGCCTGCTGCTAGTCTCCCATCAATGACACGGGATGACACAGGATGTTGCAGGGAGTCCACTACTTTTTCTCGGATGGCAGGCGTAGATGTGAAGGGTTCACAATGTGCTTGGTGCACAATACGGCGATCCTCCTTTGTGGTGATCAGACGTGGTCGACAGGAACCTTGACGACGAGTATGCCTGGTATCACGTCCCCGTGCAGTCCAACATCAGGCCACTGTCACATCCGATTGCCCCAAAAATATGGATATTGCACGATTCGACCAGCCGGTCAAATGGAGACCCACAATGAGGCCCCTTCAAACTCTGTCAGATGCTGATAATACTAACACAAGTACGCAGCATCTCCGTGTGCTTCACAGTGATCACTCAACACCTGCCATGCCCCAATCTAAAACGGAGGTACCGGAGACCGGTTCCGATGAGGATTTTAGCCCGCCGACCTAATGATGAGGTCTTGAGTGCTATCTCCTCAGATGAACGGTGATGATGAACAGAACGGAATTGGGTGGAGGGGAATCCTGTAGTGGAGGGATCTGAACTGGTCAGAATATGACCTGCGCCCCATTAGAGGAGGGGCGACGCACTTAGGAGGCCCTGAGTTTGACCCAGGGATTCTGGATTCGTTGCTGATGGTTATTTGCTCATGAATATTATTTATCAGTGACATTAGTGCTAGAAGAAGATGGAGAGGAAGTGAGTCTATAGCTGAGTCTTGGGGGGGGTGGTGGCTGGTTGGGGCTACTTGGTAGGGGATAACCACGGAAACTTGGTGGGAGATGGATGTACTGGGCTAATATACAATAGTTGTACTTGGAGGGGATGGTATCTTGGATTCAGGGGCTCGGCTACTCGATCCACCGAGTTGACCCTGAATTGTGAGTGTTTAATTGAAGGGGGGATATGGGGTCGGGACATGGAGGGATGATTTCCCGGCACCCCGGATCTCGTCCTGGGAGGGTGAAGTCCCTAGGTTTTAACGAGAGGGGAGGCCGGGGGGATCTCGTCCTGGGAGGGTGAAATCCCGAGGCCATAGGGAGGGTGAAGTCCCTAGGTTTTAACGAGAGGGGAAGATCGCAGGTACGTGGGCATTTCCCCTTGACCGAGGGAGGGAGGATCCACAGTTACGGAGTGAGCCGTACAAAGTGGGGACCTGGGATGAGGTTCCATGGGTACTGGGCATTTCTCCATGGGACCTGGGAAGGGCAGGGAGGGGTACGTTTGAGCGAAGGGGTCAAACGCACTAGGCGGACCGGCCACAGTAGCAACCTGTTGCCTGAGTCGTAACAGGGGTAGTTTTTAACGTGGTTAACGCCACAGACAAGTCACGAGCTCGGGACACCAGGAGCAGTGACGTTAGATGTAGCAGGGCTGACTCACAGCCTACCAGCTGGGCTGCCGTAGGGACTCGAAACACCTGACGCTGTTCACGCCCCTTATATACCCTACCAGGCCTGGTAACAACACTAATGCACACTCTGGTGTCCGTTCTAGCTGCCACAGAGTACGTGCACGACATTACATTGATACCCGGCCATTTCTTCTGGGTGCTTCTATGTTTCTGTCAGGCAGTGTATTTACTCATAGAACCAAGCGGAGATAAATCAGTATTACCGTATATCGAAAAGAACAACTTATTCTACATTCTCTATTGCTTTGTCCACATCTCAGTGGGTCACGTGTGTGAACTGTGTGTGGAACTGGCCCTGTTTTATGACCAGAGGTCCTTCCTGACTTACCGCTACTGCATGTTTCTGTGGTGTGCTGTATTGTGTGAATATGAAGTCCCGATTAGGAGGAATTAAACAGACACGATTTCAAAATACCGACCGGGTAAGTAATCGAACCCTGGTCTCTCTGAACCGAAAGCGTCAACGCTGAACATTTAGGCAAGGAGGTGGACAAAATGTCGAAGAAACATGGGAGCAGTTTACTATAGAATAGGAAGTAGAATTGCATGTGACACCTTCTTGAAATAGAGTTCAATGTTCGGTGTATGGCTTTATTTTTAACAGTTTACAATATACTAACAATGACTGTCGCTAGAAACATTCGCAGGAATCCACAGAATTAAAAAGGATTGTTTTGTTTTACAAGTTCTCTAACGTACTGTGTTTACAGAGCTACAATTAATACTCGTGGCGATAAAATATTATTCAACGTGCTTCATTTCTGAATGTGTTTGAATTAATTTCGAAGTAGGTGTATATGAAAGCTTACGACTACTCGTAAAAAAAACGTTTAAAGCCAGGAACATTTTTAAACTTCACTCTTCCCTACCTAATGCAGTTAGCTCCATATTCTCCCCCAAATCTTCGCCTCATGACCCTGCGTCTCACCTGCAAACCGCCTCAGCCTACGTGTATACCGCGCTGTGTCCAGTTACTTTGCACTCTACGTTCCTCCAATTGCTGGCCGGAGGACGGAGGACCACTAGAGGAAACCTCTGCTTTCAAGATAAAGAAATGGCTCTGTCTTTCCTTTATTTTTGACAATATTGCGTTTTATTGAAAAATATAGGATAACATTTTGAAAAAGCTCTCTTAACCAACTACACCATTTAAAATAATTGCTCTTCGCGTCGTACCACTACCTTTCCAGTCCTAAGTCTCTCTCATCCTTCCGTCACCAAAAACATTCCATGTGTTAGTGCAACGCTAAACAAGTAGCAAAAGAAATTGACTTGAAGTTTCACACGACTCCCAGTGATATTCCTCTTATTTTTCCACTGTACTAAAAATAAGTATAGAACAAAAAAGTTCATGGGTAATAAAACAACTTTGGTCATTAGCAATCTTGCTGTGAAACTAACCTTAAGAGAGGTACACCGAGTTTTAAGTTTTATTCTCCCTCCGAAGCCCCCTAGTGGTGCATTTCCTTGAACAAAATGTAGCTAAGATCATACTCACCCTTATTCTAAACTCAAATTCATGAAGATATTTTGGCCGTAACGCTGTAATTAAACTGAACCTAGCTTAGGCCATTATTTTTCCTGTCTGGTATACAAATCAGGTATTAGGTAGATATTCACAGACAGAACGTCTATTTTATAGATCTAAATATATATGAGAAAGAACATAGGCTGAGGGAATGAAATGTGTGAATTCAGGAAGCACCAACCAAATAAATAACCAAATACAGTAGAGAGTCGTCAGGGAGGTGGTTTAAAGGTAGGTAGGTAGGTAGGTAAGCAAGTAAGTAAGCAAGCAAGCAAGCAAGCAAGTAAGTTAGTAAGTTAGTAAGTAAGTAAGTAAGTAAGTAAGTAAGTAAGTAAGTAAGTAAGTAAGTAAGTAAGTAAGTAAATAACTAATTAAGTAAGTCAGTGAATAATAAGTATGTAAGTCAGTAGGTACGTAAATAAGTCAGTCAGAGAGTAAGTCAGTAGGTAAGTAAATAACTAAGTTATTAAGTAAGTATGAACGTCAGTAAGAAAATAAGTAACTAAGTAAGTAAGAGAATCCGTCAGTCAGGCAATAAGTAAGTAAGTGTGTACGTAAGTAAGTACCGGTAAGTAAGTTAGTAAGAAAGTAAATGAAAATTACTTAAGAAGGCTAAGTACGTATGAAAGTAATTACACCATGGCCGAAATAAAGACGTAATTTATTAAGAAATTATATAAGTAAGTAAACAAGTATATAATTAAGTCACTAGGTAAGTGACAAAGTAAGATAAATGTAAGTAAGCATGTAAGCAAGCAAACGGGTTAATTGTAGGATGAAGAAAGAATTCGGGGCACAAGTTGGCCTTTGACCTGCCAAGATAAATGCTGCCAAATCAAGCTGCCTGTGTCACACAGTCGTGTGCCGACGTTTTCAGTCTTATAACTTGGGACCCGCGACGGGAAAAATAAGAAGAATGCTAGGCAGGTGAGCATGTAAATAATACGTATACTGCAAAAATAGTTTAAAAAGCATAAAAAAGTTACAGAAAAAAGTAGCCTGGTAAGTAAGCTAGCAACGTTGTAGGTTCATTTATTACGTAGATAAGGAACGAAACTGGACTGTCTGGGATGCGATCGACGATCAGAACGCTGCCGGCAAGTTAAAAGGCAGTGACAGTTTTCACCGTAATGCCGGAGAGAGCTCGTATGGCATTAGCCTACTTCTGTTATGGGAAATGTAAAGTGGATCAGTGGGTTGGGCTGTGCCCAGCTTCACCGGATGGGAACTAGCCCATCATTATTCCTTGCTGCATCGCACGTCCATTCTGAGACGTCCTCGTAAGCAAGCATTCTTCTCTAGTCATTACGAGGAACAGCCAGTCTGCACATGTGTCTCAGTAGCAGTGTAAGTTGAGAATTGTTAGCATTCTCCTTAAATGTTCGAATAGTGCTTCATTTAAAGTTCTGTGTCCTGTATGCACTCATACAGATAGTGGTGTTGACTGTACAACTTGGCAACCAACTCCTCTTAATGCTAATCAGAAACAGAAAAGGGTGTCATCCCTTCGAAAATGAAGGTATCAGTTAAATAAAGTAAAATATCATGAAGGGCGTGTAAAAGGAAAAATCTCTAGATTTCGCAAACCTAATGCCGTTGGAGTCGTAAGAAAACAAGACTTGATCAAGGAAGGTTTGATGAGAAAGAAGAAAATGTGGATATTCGCACAAATAAGTGGAAACAATACCAGACTTGGCTGGAGGAGCCATGATCACCAACCCATATTTCCGAGTTGAGAATCCCTGGAAGCTACCCCTTTAAGTAGCATTTCTGGAGGCCATGACCGTTAATGCGTCAAGTCTTTCCGGCCTGTTATCATAGTTATTCGGTTCAAGTCCAGTTGGTTGAGAAAATAAGAGCATCACAATGTTGGTTGGTAAGGTAGGAGAAGCAATGGCGTATACTTTCTAATCACTAGATCGCTTGGCAAAACCCTGGGCTCAGTTCCGAACTCTCCATAGTGTTAAGATGGGGTGAGGGCACATGACACTTCTGATGGTTGTTAGGCCGTCGGATGGGGACTTTAAGCCTAGAACGGATCTCTTGGAGTTATTCGACAGGAATAGGCTACATGTAGATACATCCTCTACCTACCACATTATCAACATCATTGCAACGCAACTACGCAGGTAGCCTATGGGTGTCAATCAGAAAGACCAGCTCCAGGCATCTCCAGAGACCACAAGAGACCATCACCTCTTTAAATCGTCTCTTAAGACAGGCAGGAGACATAACGCAAAATTCATAAATTCTACCCTTTCATATCCACAGAGAATGGGAATTATTCCAAATGCCTACGTACGGCTTAAGCCGATATAGATACGATGTAAAATATGGTATTTATCTTATTTATTTCTCTCTATCCTAAGGCCCCGGCTTTGATTCCCTGCCAGGTCAGGGACTTTTACCAGGATATGAGGCTGGCTCGTGGTCCACTCAGCCTACGTGGTTATAAATCAGGAACTACCTGACGGTGAGATAGCGTTTCCGGTCTAGAAAATCAAGAAGAACGTCTAAGAGGATTCCTCGTGCCGACCACACGACGTCTGGGCTGGGCAGCGGTCGCTTGGTAGGCTATTGCCCTTTGAGGCTGTTGCGCCATGGAGTTTAATTTGGTTTCTTTACTCTCTTGAGTAGTGGCGATGTCAGAACTCACAGCACTCTGGTACACTCAAAGACGTTAGAGAAAGAATTATAAAAAATATGTATTATTCATGGAAATTATTTGGATAATTGTTTTAATTACTTTGAATTCATCCTATATGAACTGCAGGCTGCCACGGAGCCAATGGGTACCGGCGCAAGAGATCACTATAATTGTCTGTACTAAGTTCAGCAATCACAGATTTATACACGAAGGTTTGGTACGTATTATTTTATTCGGACAGTGAACGAGTGGTGTCTCGATATACAACAAAACATTGTTTTAAAATTTTAAACTGTATTTGTAGCAAGCGCCCACAATTCTACTGTGAAAACTGCTCTCGGTTTCTCTACTGTAGGGCACCCATAAAGAGAACGTAAAAAAAAAAGGTGATGTAAATCTTCCAAGTAGATAAATATAGATATCTAGATGAAACTATTCATCTAGCTGGGATAAATCAGAGAGAAAACAAAGAAAGAATCACAAAAGCAGCAAAGAGCTTACAAAGTCACCTGGACAAGTACAGCATGGATTTTTCTGGGAAGACCGAGTGCATTCGGTGCAATATGTCATCTGGTTTGGACTAGAGTAAATGTTTTACTTCACTGGACGTATCTCAGTCTCATCCTTGGCGTTGACAATATGAAAGTGACCGAGGTATGAGCGATGCTAGTAATCACATTCCTTACGCAGCCAGTCCTTGTTGTGAATGGTGAGAAAATGCCACTCATAGGGTCGGCCTCTGCGGGCATTTCAGTGGACTTCTCAGACTGATATGTAATAGCTAAAGCCCGGATTTTCATGCAGTAACAGGTTAGACTGCAAACTAATTTGGTTAGTAGGAAGTGTCGGCCACCCGCTCTTCCATAATGTAGCAAGAGTAATATAAATTATAGGAGTTCTGATAGGCCGCACCCCTAATGTCTATGCAAACCCTATAGCATAGTCGTCGTGAAGTTAGACTATACTTGCTACTCGCTTTACTAAGTTTGCATTCTAACCTATTAATGCATAAAAATCCGGGCTCTAGTAATAGCAAATTTTGGCACAGTGAGGAAAGAAACGGGAAACTACCTCAATTTTTATTTCCCTAGTATGCCTCCTTTTTTTCTTTGCGAGCTGCTTAACGTCGCACCGACATAGATATGTCTTATGGCGACGATGGGATAGAAATGGGCTGGGAGTGGGAAGGAAGCCTCCGTGGCCTAATTAAGGCACAGCCCCAGCATTTGCCTGGTGTGAAAATGGGAAAACACGGAAAACCATTTTCAGGGCTGCCGACAGTGGGGTTCGCACCCACTATCTCCCGAATACTGAGTATGCCTCTATAGTGAAACCTAAGCCATCTATGACAGGTGATGGCGGAGCTGTTGAGGATCAAACAGGCCTTCGATATGAGTACGAAACGAACAAACAGACAAAAACAAATAATCAAACAAACAAAAACAAACAAGCGAAGAAAGAAACAAGCAAGCAAACGAACAAAGAAACAAACACAGAAACAGGAGAACTAAGAAATAAGCAAACAAATGAACAAACTAACGAACAAACAAACGAGCAAATAAACGAACAACAAACAATTGAACAAAGGAACAAGCAAACCAACAAACAAACGAACGAACAAAGAATCAAAGAAAGAAACGAACGAACAAAGTAACAAGCAAACAAACGAACATACAACAAACGAACAAAGAAACAAAAAATGGAACGAACAAAGAAACAAGCGAAGATAAAATTGAACGAACAAAGAAACAAAAATAAATTCGAACGAACAAAGAAACAAGCAAAGAAGCGAACAACGAAATAAACAAAGACACAAACGAACAAAGAAACAAGCAAAGAAACGAACAAAGAAACAAACAGAGAAACAAACGAACAATGAAACAAGCCAACAAACTAATAAACAAGAGAATAACGAGACAAACAAACAAATGAACGAACAAAGAAGCAAGCGAGCAAGCAAAGCAACGAAAAATTAAACAGATACAAAATCTATCTTCAAAAGATGCAAACTTACGACACTAAAACACAGTCGTTAAACCATAGGCACTCTATGTAACCCAAACCCTGATAAGAGTTGGCAGGTCACAAATAAAAGTAATCGAAAAAAAAGAGCGGAAAATTCTCATAAAAATCTTAGTTGAAAATCTGAAACTGGAATTTAAATGGAAAAGAAATGGCAGGAAATTTACTAAATCACAGAAAAATCACAGATACAATTAGAAAAATTTAATTAAATTTCTACGGACTTCAACACAGAATGGATACCAACAGGCTGACAAAGAAATTTCTAAACCAAGCACTATCCCTGAAGTATGGGAACAATTTGTTGGTCGAAATGGACGACTGTCTACAAGAAATTGGTATTACCGAAGACACCATTCAAGACAGAACAAAGTTTGAAAGTGTAGTAAGCAAGCAGAAATTTGCACAGAAATAAAAAGAAAACATAGAGGGTGGAGAGAAGAACACACAATGAAACTCAGTTAACGAATGAAGAGATGTTGGGAAGAAAAGAAGAAATATTGTGCGAAAGATGTCCTAACGCACTCTTCAGTTAGGCATAACGTAATATTAATGATAACGATAATAATAATAATAATAATAATAATAATAATAATAATAATAATAATAATAATAGACTAATAATAATAACCATTATAATAATATATTTTTTACCGTTTGCTTTACGACGCACCGACACAGATACATCTTATGGCGATGATGGGACAGGAAAGGGCTAGGAGCGGGAAGGAAGCGGCCGTGGCCTTAATTAACGTACAGCCCCGGCATTTGCCTTGTATGAATATGGGAAACTGCTGAAAAACATCTTCAGGGCTGTCGACAGTGGGGTTCGAACCCACTATCTCCAGAATTAAATATTACAGCTGCGTGCTCCTAACTGCACGGCCAACTTACCCGGAATCATCATAATAATAATAATAAACACCAGAGCCACTATAACTTGGACAGAAGAAGGAATGAAGAAGCTCAGCGAGGGGATGAAGATATTTTTGGAGGAGAAGAAGGTCAACACATCAGCGAAGCTGGTTCAATCAAGCTCCTAAGTAGGGCATAACGATGTAAATAATAATAATAATAATAATAATAATAATAATAATAATAATAATAATAATAATAATAATAATAATAATAATAATAATAATAATAATAATAATCATCATCATCATCATCATCATCATCAACAACATCATCTTATGGCCCCAGCCACCACATGCAGGGATTATGATTTGACGCGATGTAGACTGCCTGCATATCAATTTTGTCTTTCTGTTTTACTCCACCAGGTGGCACAGAAACGCATCAGGTAAACATCAAATGTGTCACCAGAGATTTTTTATAAATGCCGAAATCGTACGAAATGGGGGTCAAATAGACATTTTTCCACCCTTCAGAAATCCGACTTCCTCTGCCCGATCTGAACCCACGATCTTTGGGTTCTAGAGAGCAACACAGGGAGCTGGTAAGGCTGTAGAATGCTTTGTCTGCCGTAGAGTGTGACTAATTCAGGAACCCACAGGGGATCTCGCTTTAGAAGCGTGGAATGATCACCACGAGGATGCCTTCCATTATCAATTAAAAATGCTCGAGTTCCATTTAAATATATCTTATTTATGCGAACGTCATAATATTGCATATTTATATTTTCTTGTTCAGGAACATTCGAAGAGCTTATTTCTGATAAAAAGGAATACTAATTTTGCTTACTTCAGTTTCCTTAGGAGACAATGGTTGAATCACCTATATTCCAACCGAATTGTTCCTAACAATCCGGGAAGTTCGGTTCTCTATACCGAATAACTCAGATTTCAACTTGGATTTGAGGCTGCACGCCCATATTAGGACGCTGTGAGGTTCTAAACTTTTGTCCCGAAGACAAATTCTTGCTCCGAAGAATTTCACTTTGTAATGATTATTACGGTGTTTAACAAAAGTGGTGGCATGAAAGTATATAACGGGAGATAGCACACCGTTATATATTCAATGATCTAAATTGTTAAAACTTGCGCTGAGCATTTAGATCTTGATGACACACCAGTGTGTAGCTCAAGGCGGTCAGGTGGACTATAATAAGGCATCATTGTTCTCACTGATAAACCATGAACAGAAATTTCACACTAAACTACCTTTGCTGTTCACTTCAACATAACATGAAAGAGGTCGCTTTAACTTTTACTGGAAGGAGGAAACAACGAGACAATGTTTCAATTCTTATTAATAATAGCTAGTCTTCGCCCGTTGCTTCGCACACTGGAAACGATGTTAAAATGTATTTTTTTAAAGTGTTAGAACATTATGGCTTCCGTTTATTTCTTGACAGTCGAATATTCTCAGGAAAAGAGAGTGGGGTTACTAAAAAACGTAGCGTGTTACCGGACAGTGTTCCCTCCGGCTCTATGGCTAAATGGACAGCGAGCTCCCATTTGTCCGGGGACAGTGGTTCTATTCCCGGAAGGCTTGAGAAATTTACCTTTCATTGGTTAATTTCTCTGGCTAGGAGACTGGGCGCTTATGCCGTTATCAACACCAGACATCATGTTAGGTAGACCTCCATCCTCACAGCCGTGCAGGTCATCTATTGGGTGTCACCTCGTAAGATCTGCACCAGGCCTGGATCCTCACTGACGTTCAGGCCGTCAATAGGACGTCATCTAGTAAGATCTGTAAAAGGCCTCCATCCTCACTGACGTGCAGGCCGTCAAGGGACGTTAAATCGTAAGATCTGCACCAGGCCTCCATCCTCACTGATGTGCAGGCCGTCTATTGGGTGTCACCTTGTAAGATCTGCACCAGGCCTCCATCCTCACTGATGTGCAGGCCGTCAATAGGACGTCACGTCGTAAGATCTGCACCAGGCCTCCATCCTCACTGATGTGCAGGCCGTGAATAGGACGTCAAGTCGTAAGATCTGCACCAGGCCTCCATCCTCACTGACGTGCAGGTCGTGAATAGGACGTCAAGTCGTAAGATCTGCACCAGGCCTCCATCCTCACTGATGTGCAGGCCGTGAATAGGACGTCAAGTCGTAAGATGTGCGCCAGGCCTCCATCCTCACTGATGTGCAGGTCGTGAATAGGACGTCAAGTCGTAAGATGTGCGCCAGGCCTCCATCCTCACTGATGTGCAGGCCGTCAAGGGACGTCAAGTAGTAAGATCTGCACCAGGCCTCCATCCTCACTGATGTGCAGGCCGTCAAGGGACGTCAAGTAGTAAGATCTGCACCAGGCCTCCATCCTCACTGATGTGCAGGCCGTGAATAGGACGTTAAGTCGTAAGATCTGCACCAGGCCTCCATCCTCACTGACGTGCAGGCCGTCAATAGGACGTCAAGTCGTAAGATCTGCGCCAGGCCTCCATCCTCACTGATGTGCAGGCCGTGAATAGGACGTCAAGTCGTAAGATCTGCGCCAGGCCTCCATCCTCACTAACATGCAGGCCGTCAACAGGACGTCAACTCGTAAGATCTGAACCAGGCCTCCATCCTCACTGATGTGCAGGCCGTGAATAGGACGTCAACTCGTAAGATCTGCACCAGGCCTCCATCCTCACTGATGTGCAGGCCGTGAATAGGACGTCAACTCGTAAGATCTGCACCAGGCCTCCATCCTCACAGACGTGCAGGTCGTCTATTGGGTGTCACCTTGTAAGATCTGCACCAGGCCTCCATCCTCACTGACGTGCAGGTCGTCTATTGGGTGTCACCTCGTAAGATCTGCACCAGGCCTCCATCCTCACAGACGTGCAGGTCGTCTATTGGGTGTCACCTTGTAAGATCTGAACCAGGCCTCCATCCTCACTGATGTGCAGGCCGTCAATAGGACGTCAACTCGTAAGATCTGCACCAGGCCTCCATCCTCACTGATGTGCAGGCCGTGAATAGGACGTCAACTCGTAAGATCTGCACCAGGCCTCCATCCTCACTGACGTGCAGGTCGTCTATTGGGTGTCACCTCGTAAGATCTGCACCAGGCCTCCATCCTCACTGACGTGCAGGCCGTCAATAGGACGTCAAGTAGTAAGATCTGCACCAGGCCTCCATCCTCACTGATGTGCAGGCCGTGAATAGGACGTCAACTCGTAAGATCTGCACCAGGCCTCCATCCTCACAGACGTGTAGGCCGTCAATAGGACATCAACTCGTAAGATCTGCACCAGGCCTCCATCCTCACTGACGTGCAGGTCGTCTATTGGGTGTCACCTCGTAAGATCTGCACCAGGCCTCCATCCTCACTGACGTGCAGGCCGTCAATAGGACGTCAAGTCGTAAGATCAGCACCAGGCCTCCATCCTCACTGACGTGCAGGTCGTCTATTGGGTGTCACCTCGTAAGATCTGCACCAGGCCTCCATCCTCACTGACGTGCAGGCCGTCAATAGGACGTCAAGTAGTAAGATCTGCACCAGGCCTCCATCCTCACTGACGTGCAGGCCGTGAATAGGATGTCAAGTCGTAAGATCAGCGCCAGGCCTCCATCCTCACTAACATGCAGGCCGTCAATAGGACGTCAACTCGTAAGATCTGCACCAGGCCTCCATCCTCACCGACGTGCAGGTCGTCTATTGGGTGTCACCTCGTAAGATCTGCACCAGGCCTCCATCCTCACTGATGTGCAGGTCGTCTATTGGGTGTCACCTCGTAAGATCTGCACCAGGCCTCCATCCTCACTGATGTGCAGGTCGTCTATTGGGTGTCACCTCGTAAGATCTGCACCAGGCCTCCATCCTCACTGATGTGCAGGTCGTCTATTGGGGGTCACCTCGTATGATCTGCACCAGGCCTCCATCCTCACTGTCGTGCAGGTCGTCTATTGGGGGTCACCTCGTATGATCTGCACCAGGCCTCCATCCTCACTGATGTGCAGGTCGTCTATTGGGTGTCACCTCGTAAGATCTGCGCCAGGCCTCCATCCTCACTGACGTGCAGGCCGCCTATAGGACGTCAAGTCGTAAGATCTGCGCCAGGCCTCCATCCTCACTGACGTGCAGGCTGTCAAAGGACGTCAACTCGTAAGATCTGCACCAGGCCTCCATCCTCACCGACGTGCAGGTCGTCTATTGGGTGTCACCTCGTAAGATCTGCACCAGGCCTCCATCCTCACTGATGTGCAGGTCGTCTATTGGGTGTCACCTCGTAAGATCTGCACCAGGCCTCCATCCTCACTGATGTGCAGGTCGTCTATTGGGTGTCACCTCGTAAGATCTGCACCAGGCCTCCATCCTCACTGATGTGCAGGTCGTCTATTGGGGGTCACCTCGTATGATCTGCACCAGGCCTCCATCCTCACTGTCGTGCAGGTCGTCTATTGGGGGTCACCTCGTATGATCTGCACCAGGCCTCCATCCTCACTGATGTGCAGGTCGTCTATTGGGTGTCACCTCGTAAGATCTGCGCCAGGCCTCCATCCTCACTGACGTGCAGGCCGCCTATAGGACGTCAAGTCGTAAGATCTGCGCCAGGCCTCCATCCTCACTGACGTGCAGGCTGTCAAAGGACGTCAAGTCGTAAGATCTGCACCAGGCCTCCATCCTCACAGACGTGTAGGCCGTCAATAGGACATCAACTCGTAAGATCTGCACCAGACCACAGTCCATTACAAGAATTAATTGGGCATCTTTTCTAAGTTTTTTGTAGTTATTCGATTTTATTAGTTTTAATTTTCTAATTGCCTGTCACTCTAAGACTTATTTATACGCATCACTGGATTTACTGTTAATGCTTCGCGCAAAAATATAAGGATTGTTTTTGTTTATGCTCATTCCAGAGCTTCCTGTATGGAAAGCAGTGCCTCCCCACGTCCATATTGCTTTCCTTGTCTTCTACCACAGTGAATTATTTAATGTCATGGCAAAGGAGGCACATAATGGGAGCTGTGATATACTAAACTAGAACAGATAATAGTTGGGTATCAGGAGAATCCTAGATGTAAACAACCGTTCATCTCTGCCAAAACCTGTCTCATAATGGCTTCTAGAAGTGTCTTTACAGGAGTCTGAAAGTGGAACATGATAAACAATATTTAAAACAACAGGCGCGTCCAAGATTGACGTTCTCAAAAGTGACATTTTGAAATGTGTATGCAATCCGTCTTCAGGATTAATTGCCCAGAAGCTGCAAGAAAGGCTTGAAAAGTACACTGACTGACAGAGCAAATGCAACACCAAGGAGGAGTGGTTCGAAAGGGATGAAAGTTGGGGAAAAAACAGAGTCGGCACGGAAGAATAATTGATGTTTATTTCAAACCGATATGCAGGTTACACAATGCGCACGGCAGCGACTCAGTAGGATGTAGGACCACCGCGAGCGGCGATGCACGCAGAAACACGTCGAGGTACAGAGTCAATAAGAGTGCGGATGGTGTCCTGAGGGATGGTTCTCCATTCTCTGTCAACGATTTGCCACAGTTGGTCGTCCGTACGAGGCTGGGGCAGAGTTTGCAAACGGCGTCCAATGAGATCCCACACGTGTTCGATTGGTGAGAGATCCTGAGAGTACGCTGGCCATGGAAGCATCTGTACACCTCGTACAGCCTGTTGGGAGATGCGAGCAGTGTGTGGGCGGGCATTATCCTGCTGAAACAGAGCATTGGGCAGCCCCTGAAGGTACGGGAGTGCCACCGGCCGCAGCACATGCTGCACGTAGCGGTGGGCATTTAACGTGCCTTGAATACCCACTAGAGGTGACGTGGAATCATACGCAATAGCGCCCCAAACCACGAAACCATGATGCCGCGTTGTCTAGCGGTAGGGCGCTCCACAGTTACTGCCGGATTTGACCTTTCTCCACGCCGACGCCACACTCGTCTTCGGTGACTATCACTGACAGAACAGAAGCGTGACTCATCGGAGAACACGACGTTCCGCCATTCCCTCATCCAAGTCGCTCTAGCCCGGCACCATGCCAGGCGTGCACGTCTATGCTGTGGATTCAATGGTAGTCTTCTGAGCGGACGCCATGAGTGCAAGCCTTCTTCAACCAATCGACGGGAAATTGTTCTGGTCGATATTGGAACAGCCAGGGTGTCTTGCACATGCTGAAGAATGGCGGTTGACGTGGCGTGCGGGGCTGCCACCGCTTGGCGGCGGATGCGCCGATCCTCGCGTGCTGACGTCACTCGGGCTGCGCCTGGACCCCTAGCACGTGCCACATGTCCCTGCGCCAACCATCTTCGCCACAGGCGCTGCACCGTGGACACATCCCTATGGGTATCGGCTGCAATTTAACGAAGCGACCAACCTGCCCTTCTCAGCCCGATCACCATACCCCTCGTCAAGTCGTCTGTCTGCTGGAAATGCCTCCGTTGACGGCGGCCTGGCATTCTTAGCTATACACGTGTCCTGTGGCACACGGCAACACGTTCTACAATGACTGTCGGCTGAGAAATCACGGTACGAAGTGGGCCATTCGCCAACGCCGTGTCCCATTTATCGTTCGCTACGTGCGCAGCACAGCGGCGCATTTCACATCATGAGCATACCTCAGTGACGTCAGTCTACCCTGAAATTGGCATAAAGTTCTGACCACTCCTTCTTGGTGTTGCATTTGCTCTGTCAGTCAGTGTATATTTGTCGTTAAAATATAAGTACAGTGACGATAACCACACACAAATGTTTGAAAGAAGAGGATTAATAACCATATTAATAGGGTAAGTACTTTTTGGATACAATTGTAAATCTCTATTGTAGTCATTTGAGAAACTTGTGTAAAAACAGCTGTGACTCGTAAAATAATATCTTTAGTGTAAGTTATACTTACAATTTTGGCAGAAATTAAATTCGTGGTGTGTTTTTATTGAGGAAAGATGTCTCCTCTCTGGTACTTCAGGTATCGCTTCACATAACTTTCCAATGACTTCTTATTCCTTAAACATGAGCTCTGTTTACGGTAGGACCATCTTCAGTTCCTTACTCTCGTGTTCACAATTTGCATCCCTGTCGATGAACTAAGGAAGATAGGTTGTTTATATCCAGCATGCACGCTTTAGCAGAACAATGAAATAGCTAACCATAATCAAATGAAATGCGGAATTTGCTCAATAAAAATAGGATATATGGCTAACTAATGCAAATTAAACTTGCGTCCTCATCCCGAGGTGGTGCAGCTCTTTTCAGACACACCCCCAATGGAGGTGAGCTGCATATACCATTTCAACCACATACCAGCCCTCCTGCAATTCTTCAATTTCTGGCAGTACTGGGAATCGAACCCCGGCCCTCTAGGACTGCAGCTAATAACACTAACCGTTACGCTACGGAGGCGGACTGCGGCTTAAAAACAGAGATCAGAGACCACAGGTGAAGCTTAGAAGCTGACAGAGCAAAGCATGTAATTTGTTTGAAAATTAAGGTCAGTATTGTTAAACGAATCATTAAATATTGGGTGAGGCTAAAGTTTGGGACAGTGGGTGAAATTCTAAGGATAGCGTACCGGCACTAAATCATCATCATCATCATGTGTTTACCCTCCAGGTTCGGTTTTTCCCTCGGACTCAGCGAGGGATACCACCTCTACCGCCTCAAGGGCAGTGTCCTGGAGCTTCAGACTCTTGGTCGGGGGATTCAACTGGGGAGAATGACGAGTACCTCGCCCAGGCGGCCTCACCTGCTATGCTGAACAGGGGCCTTGTGGAGGGATGGGAAGATTGGAAGGGATAGGCAAGGAAGAGGGAAGGAAGCGGCCGTGGCCTTAAGTTAGATACCATCCCGGCATTCGCCTGGAGGAGAAGTGGGAAACCACTGAAAACCATTTCCAGGATGACTGAGGTGGGAATCGAACCCACCTCTACTCAGTTGACCTCCCGAGGCTGAGTGGACCCCGTTCCAGCCCTCGTACCACTTTTCAAATTTCGTGGCAGAGCCGGGAATCGAACCCGGACCTCCGGGGGTGGCAGCTAATCACGCTAACCACTACACCACAGAGGCGGACAAATAAATTTATCAAGGCATGATATGGGATCGTGTAAATCAATGGTCCAGGGAGTGAAAGACATTGAAAAGCAAACAATAATGGTGGACTTTAATAGCAAGAGAATACTTGTTGAATTTTGTAAAATAAGTAACAAAATATGGCAGTAAGGACTGAAATGTGAACAAAAATAGAAATGATGTGACGAAAGTATTTGGTGGTTGATGGGAGTACGTAGGAATAAAGCTATGAGAAAAAAACGTTAGGATAATCGATCCATTTTACGCAATAAATATATGGAAGTGGTTCAGCTACTAAAAGACTAAAGCAACAAGAAAGATCGAAGAGAAATATATAAATGTGAAGGAGATACGTAAAATAGAAAATGAACCTGAACTGTACACTAGTTATAAAACAGAGAATAGAAGATACCAAGGAGATCAGCAAAAGTGTGTGATATTGTACTGTAAGAGTAATGTGGGAAAATAAATTAAAAGAGAATGACAACAGAAAACATGCATGTAGCTAGTAGTAAGAATATGTTTATGGAGGTATCCTAGACTCAATGACTTCGTTAAAGTCTAGGAAGTACCTCAAATGCTAAGTTTAAATAGTGATTAATTAAAGATACTTCCAAGTACTATTAATGGGAAATACCGTATATTTAGACAATTTTGTCTTATTTCTTTAATATTACAAAAACCTGACTGCATGTATTATATTATGATTACAAAAAAAAAACAAAAACGAATACTCTCTCCCCAGCTCGCGGGCATCCGTAACTGGGAGAGAGGAGTATTCTATTCATTCATTCTTTTCATTTATTATTGGTAGACATGTTTTTCGAAGTTAGAGGATAAAAGGTCAGTCTTTAGAAGACCGGGCGAGTTGGCCGTGCACGTAGAGGCACGTGGCTGTGAGCTTGCACCCGGGAGATAGTAGGTTCGAATCCCACTATCGGCAGCCCTGAAGATGGTTTTCCGTGGTTTCCCATTTTCACACCAGGCAAATGCTGGGGCTGTACCTTAATTAAGGCCACGGCCGCTTCCTTCCAACTCCTAGGCCTTTCCTATCCCATCGTCGCCATAAGACCTATCTGTGTCGGTGCGACGTAAAGCCCCTAGCGAAAAAAAGTCTTTATAAGAACTCACCGCCGGAACTGAGAGCTTGAAGGTATTCATAGTCAGGAAGAGAGCTGTCTTTTAAAGCAGTGTCAACAGAGGACCTCGATATATACATGAATAAACACGATATGTTCTTTCTTAATCCGTTTACCTTCCAGGGTTGTTTTTTCCTCGGACTCAGCGAGTGATCCCACCTCTACCGCCTAAAGAGCGCTTTCATGGAGCGTCAGTCTTTGGGTGGGGGATAAAACTGGGGAGGAAGACCAGTACCTCGCCCAGGCGGCCTCGCCTGTTATGCTGAACTGGGGTCTTGCGGGGGGATGGGAAGATCGGAAGGGATAAACAAGGAAGAGGGAAGGAAGCAGCCGTGGCCTTAAGTTAGGTACCATCCCGGCGTTTTCCTGGAAGAGAAGTGGGAAACCACGGAAAACCACTTCCAGGTTGGCTGAGGTAGGAATCGAACCCACCTCTACTCAGTTGACCTCCCGAGGCTGGGTGGACCCTGTTCCAGCCCTCGTAACACTTTTCAAATTTCGTGGCAGAGTCGGAAGTCGAACCCGGACCTCCGAGGGTGGCAGCTAATCACACTATCCACTACACCACAGAGGCGGACCCGTCATCATCTCAATTTTAAATATTTTCGATTTTTTACCTTTTGTAAGTAAGCTTCTCATATGAAGGACGAATTACGTATATTTAAAACGGTTTTCATGAGTACTGATCAACGAAATATTCGTGAGGTTGATGGGTAGTATTCTGACGGGCGTTAGAAGTCCCTCCATAAGGGGTCTTCAATAAGCTTGTTGTTCTCCCGCTCCATTATCGGCATGACATCTCTAAACTTATTCCAATTTCAGCTGCATTGAAACCTGTCCCTTCCCATCAATGGTGGATGGCTCAGCTAGTCCTTATTAAACATGTTATCCGATCAAACAAATTTTCCTCAAGCAAGCTGCATTACGTCGCACCGACACAGATAATTCAAAATAAATAATCTGAATTATATTTATTGTCTCACTATTCACAATTATCTGTTGGGATAGGAAAAGCCAAGGAGTGGGAAGTATGCTGCCGTGGTATTAATTACGGTACAGCTCAAGCATTTGCCTGGTGTGAAAATGGGAAACCAGGAAAAACCATCTTCAGGGCTGCTGACAGTAGGGTTCGAACCCACTATCTCCCCAATACAATCTTACAGCTGCGCGTCCTAACCGCACGGCCAACTCGCTCGGTCAAACAAATAATGAGAGTTTGAAACACATGAGTCTCTTGTTGAACAATTCTAATTCTGAAGGAATTCACAAACATGGGCACTGTGCCAGGCTGATAGTTCCGACGTAGTTTTATTGACGTGGAATGTGTGTTTTGGATGCGTGTCTGACTCCTCAGCCAAATGGACAGCGTTGAGGCTTTCGGTTCAGAATGTTCGGGTTCCATTCCTGGCCTGGTTGGGGATTTTAATCGCGTCTGATTAATTCTTCTGTCCAACACTGTCTTATTCGTATTCAGGCAACACACCACACTCCCAACCACCACAAAAACTAGGGATAGTAATAACTTTCTTGCTTATACGTCCCACTAACTACTTTTACGCTTTTCGGAGACACCTCGGCGTCGGAATTTAGTCCCGCAAGAGTTCTTTTATCTGTCAGTAAATCTACCGACACGAGGCTGATGTATTTGAGCACCTTCACATACCACCGGACTGAACTAGGTTCGAACCTACCAAGTTGGTGTCTTAAGGGCAGCGCATCAACTGTCTGAGCCACTCAGCCCCATATAGGGCTGGCGTAAGGAAGGGCGTCCGGCCGCAAAACCGGGCCAAATCCACATATGAAACACAGTTCACACCAGCGACCCCATAGGTGTGGGAAAAGGCAGTAGCACAAGAATAATAATATTAAGAAGAAGAAGAAGTGTTTTTTTGCTAGTTGCTTTACGTCGCACCGACACAGATAGGCTTTATGGCGACGGGGGGGGGGGTGTCAGGGTAGGGCTAGGAGTGGGAAGGAAGCGGCCGTGGCCTTAATTAAGGTACAGCCCCAGCATTTGCCTGGTGTGAAAATGGAAAACCACGGAAAACCATTTTCAGGACTGCCGACTGTGGGGTTCGAACCTACTATCTCCCGAATACTGGATACTGGCCGCACTTAAGCGAGTGCAGCTATCGAGCTCGGTGAGAAGTGTTTTTAGAATATGCACTGAAAATATATGAATTCATCTCATACATTTTAACTTACATTTAGTACACTCCCTGTGTCAGTTTCCATTCATAAGCAGTTAGCGCGCTCGCCTTTGGTCCATGAGAACTCGTGCTCGATTCACGGCTGGGTCGGGGATTTTAACGTTTATTGGTTAATTCCGATGGCTCCGGAGCTGGGTGTGTGTAGGGCTTCATCCTCATAGACACGACAGTCGGCTGTACGTTCGTCTACAAGGACAAAACCAACACCAGGCCTCTCCGGAGGCCATACGCCTTCATCATTATTTTCCCAGTTAAGTTTACCTCTCTCGAAGTAGAGAATATCCTCAAGCACATCAGCTAATTAAGCTGGTGTATAATCACACTCTTTGAGGGAAGCAGATGGGAGTACACTAATTTCCTGACCTGCCAATCAACGTTCTCTAACAGCTGAATTACTTCGTGACTTGCATTTCACGTTCCTTGCTTACTTCTGCTGGAACTACAGCGTTCCATATTCTGGCGGCCACCTTCGATTTGAATCTAATGCAAAGAGTAGAACGGATGGTAAAGTGATCGGAACTATGGCAGCGATATGTGGGAAAGTAATTGTCTATTTCACAAATTTCTCGTTACTAAATATTGTTGGGCACCTTCATAAATGACGTGAATAGATGCAAATTCTCACGACCTTCCTGTAACGTATGTTTGGAGTTTTCAGGTAATTTGATACACCTCAACTGTTTTCATTTTATGTGAACATTTCGTTGCGCATGCTACGATACAGTAATAGTTTTCCCGTGTACTTAGCAATGTATACAAAATCTATGATAACCCGCCACGATGTGACAGAAAACGATTTTAGATCGTAGTTCATTCCATTCGAAATAAGTAATCTTCATTCGTCAAAGTTATGCATTGGGACGCGATTGGCAGTGAAAACTTTAAAAATCTATTTGATTGAAAATGGGCCACCTCTGTGGTGTAGTAGTTAGTGTGATTAGCTACCACCCCCTGAGGCCCGGGTTCAATTCCCGGCACTGCCACGACATTTAAAAAGTGGTACGAGGGATGGAACGGGGTCCACTCAGCCTCGGGAGGTCAACTGAGTAGAGGTGGCTTCGATTCCCACCTCAGCAATCCTCGAAGTGGTTTTCCGTGGTTTATCACTTCTTCTCCAGGCAAGTGCCGGGATGGTACCTAATTTTAGACCACGGACGCTCCCTTCCCTCTTCCTTGTCTACCCCTTCCAATCTTCCCATCGCCCCCTGTACAGCACAGCAGATGAGCCCACCTGATAGAGGTACTGGTCTTTCTCCCCAGTTGTATCCCTCGACCCAATGTCTCACGCTCCAGGATGCCCTTGAGGCGGTAGAGGTGGGATCCCTCGCTAAATCCGAGGGAAAAACCAACCCTGGAGGGTAAACAGATTAAGAAAGAAAGAAAGAAAGAAAGAAAGAAAGAAAGAAAGAAAGCAGGTTTTTATCGTAGCCTGTTTAACTCGCTGCAGTCCCTTTCTTTTCTCCTGCCCTGCTTCGACTTTAACATGAATAAAAATGGCATAAACTGTATAACTTCACTCTAGTTAGAATATCACTTCCACAATAAAAGTACATATTATACTGTAACGCCCACGGCTGAGGAAATACCGTAGATGCGTGAGTCAATAACTTCCCCATCCCTCGCAATCTCAGTGCTTGAGAAGGAATTCTTTGGCACTGATCGGTTGGAATGTAAACGTATTTTTTTTTTTTGCTAGTGGCTTTACGTCTCATCTTATGGCGACGATGGAATAGGAAAGGCTTAGGAGTTGGAAGGAAGCGGCCGTGGCCTTAATTAAGTTACAGCTCCAGCTGTGTGCATGGTGTGAAAATGGAAAACCACGGAAAACCATATTCAGGGCTGCCGACAGTGGGATTCGTACCCACTAGCTCCCGGATGCAAGCTCACAGCCGCGCCCCCCTAACCGCACGGCCAACTCGCCCGGTGTAAACGTATTTGAACAAGGCGCAAGTATCATCTAGCCGCTCTACAGTTAAGTAGGTGAGCTGCATAAATTTTAGGGGCAGCTTCCTTGCATTTCTTCTTAATCTACAGTCCAACTCAGTAATGTACTTTACGATATCCCAGCCCAAAAATTATTAAGTTGACGTATGCATCAAAAAATTAATCTATGGAAACCAGGTCGGATATAGCTCACTCTGTGTATCAGTGGTAGAGTGTCGGCCTCCGGATCCCTAGATAGCGGGTTCAAAATTCGGCAGAGATAGTCGGGTTTTTGAAGGGAGGAAAAAGTCTGTTCGACACTCCATGTCATACGATGTCGGCGTGTAAATGATCTCCGGTGACACATTTGGTGTTCATCCGACAGAATTAATTAAAACCCATCCACAGAAGCTGAAGAGAGATTCCGTTTACTCCGCCGTGTATAATATAATTTCGTGTGGCTATTTCTAGCCGGGTAAGGCAGACCCTCCGTTGAGGGTGGGCGGCATCTACCATTGTAGGTAACTGCGTGTTATTGTGGTGGAGGATAGTGTTATGTGTGGTATGTGAGTTGCAGGGATGTTGGGGACAGCACAAATACCCACCCCCGATCCATTGGAATTAACCAATTAAGGTTAAAATCCCCGACCCGGACGCGCATCGAACCTGGGACCCTCTGAACCGATGGCCAGTGCGCTGACCATTCAGCCAACGAGTCGGACACTTCGCCGTGTAGTAGGCCTAGAGTAAAACAGAACGTCGTAATGGACGAGTAAGCAGCCCGAGGCCATATTATTATTATTATTATTATTATTATTATTATTATTATTATTATTATTATTAGGCAGCATAAGAGAGGGATGGATATGAGAGGTTGTACCATAAATATTCATTGATTTTAAAATCCAATATTTTGTTTGGAATTCTTCTTTCTTCACACGGAATACCAGAGCTGATTTCTCTCATGCTAAGAGCACTTAACACACCGTTGTATCTACACCTGCAATTTAGTTTTAAGGAAGTGATTCTGTCTTCCTGCCTTCATATGGGTGTAGTGTGACCCTGATCTGAGGATGGACCTACATACCTGAAACCTACGCTGGATTGTATGTGCTGTGAATACGAAAGCATATTGAAATAAAGGAAACAGGTTTGCGAATCAGTGGGCCACACTATATTATTGCGCCGTCACTTTGACAGTGAGAGTTTCGCAGTGAAACATCTGCTGAGGATGATACCTGAGCTAGGTCAGCCGTAACACAGGTTCCACTTGATAAGAACTTTCGAGACGGGAGAGACTCTCTACACTTATTGTAATGGAATATACTGATTCTTCATAGGATGGGTTCGTGTCAAAATGCGTGTATTGTTTACAATTGGATGGTGTTATGCATCACTTGGATTTTTATATTATTGACCCATCTGGAAGCTACAGGTGTAAAATTTATAAAATATATTGTTCGGGCTTTTGTTTTGAACACGCTTTTGCGGAAAATTAATTTTAACCCCTCAATCATTAAATTAAAAGTTTTGCATCAGGTGACTAGCCGTCAATTCTGAGTCTACTTCCTGTTGTATGCTTTTATTATGTAGAATATTGTTTTGTCACATTTTATATGAGCAACTTATAGTATAATTATAATGTTAAAAGTTTTGTTCTTTTTATTCTTAAAATTGCAGGATTTGTGAAGGAGGCCTCTGGACGAATGTGATCAGAATAACACACAGTGTTGCATTTGAATGATCATAACTTAATGCTGTACTTAAATGAGCGATAAAATCGTTAAAAAAGACAGTATTCTACAATGCATTATACGGAATCTGTAAATGCTAATTTTGTTGGTTAGTCAAGTCACGCAAATCTTACATTTTTTCTTTTTTTCTTTCTTTCTTTCTTTCTTTCTTTCTTGCTTTCTTCCTTTCTTTCCTTCCTAATGCGTTTACCGTCTAGCGTTGGTTTTTCCCTCGGACTCAGTGAGAGATGCCACCACTATCTCCTCTAGGGCAGTGTCCTGGAGCGTGAGACCTTTGGGCCAAGTTGATACAACTGAGGAGGATGGCCAGTACCACGCCCAGGCGGCCTCACCTGCTATGCTGAACAGGAGCTTTGTAGAGGGATCGGAAGATTGGAAGGGATAGGAAAGGAAGAGGAAAGAAAGTGGCCGTGGCGTTATGTTAGGTACCATCCCGACATTTGCATCGAGAAATGGGAAACCACGGAAATCCACTTCTAGGATGGCTGAGGTGGGAATCGAATTCCCCTGTACTCAGTTGACTATCCTAGGCTGAGTGTACCCGGTTTCAGCATTCGAGCCGCTTTTCAGATTTCGAGACAGAGCCGCGAATTAAACCAGGGCCTCCATAGGTGGCAGCTAATCACACTAACCACTACACCGCAGAGGCGGACGTAGTGCAAAAAACAAACAAGAAGCAAAAGGAAGAGAAATAAAGCACCCTTATTATTTCAGATTTAAAATATCACTAATTTTGAAACACTGATAAGAACATTCATGTTTTCCTCTTCATTTTGGTACATCATGCTTCACAATTTACAAAATCAAAACAAAAATAGAATTAATACAAATAATTTTGCGTTTCTGTAAATATCTCGAAATCTACTTATGGCACTTGGTGAAGTGATAGCCTACATAATACTATCCAATTTAATGTCCAAGCAATGACGCACTACCCCATTTACAGTTCTTGACGTAAATGTAAACTGCTTTCCTGAAAATATTGTGGGTGTGATACGCTTTTACAGCAATAAAACTTAGGATACATGAAAAAGAACGATTTGATTTTATAATATCGTATTAAACGTGACTTTTCTTTCAGTTATTTCACGTACCAGCTAGGAAGGGGTTAAAAACGAGCATTATTTATTTACCTAACTATCATTACATACAGTGGAACGAGTATGTCAGTTCACTCGCCTTGGGAGCAACATAACAGACAATCTGCACCCTGGAAAAGACATCAGACCCGTATTGAGATATCTAGACCGTCTTTCGAAAATATGAGTTAATTCTTTTGTATTGATAATCTGAACCTCACACTCCCGCAAGCCGGGCTGAGGGGCCCAGAGGTTGAGGCGCTGGCCTTCTGACCCTAACTTGGCTGCTTCGAATCTGACTCAGTCGGGTGGTATTTGAAGCTGCTCAAATATGTCAGCCTCGTGTCGGTGGATTTACTGGCAAGTAAAATAACTCCTGCGGGACTAAATTTCGGCAGCTCATGGTCTCCGTAAGCCATGAAAGTAGTTAGGGGGACGTAAAACAAGTAACATTACTAAAAGCCCCTATAAAAGCTGTAGAAAAATCTGGTAATTTTTGTTTTCGTTTTTTATAATTTGCTTTACATCGCACCGACACAGATAGCTCTTGCGGCAAGCATGTAATAGGAAAGAACTAGGAGTGGGAAGGGAGTGACCGTGGCCTTATTTAATTAAGCATGTGTGTAGTGTGAAAATTGGAAACCATGGAAAACCATCTTTAGGGCACCGAGATTAGGTTTTGAGCCCACTATCTTCCGAATTGAAGCTCACAGCTGCGTGGCCAATTCACTCGCTGAATAAATGTTATATATACACGAGTATATATGTTATATCTGGTCACCACTAACTTATGGAGTAGAGACTTCTTCTGTGAACAAATTAAAGTCTTTTGAAATGTTGTTACATAGGAGAATACCCTGGACGGATTTTGTAACAAATAATGAAGTCCTGAGGAGATCTAGTGCTGAGTGAGAGCTGGCAAACATTTTTAAACCAGGAATAAAGCTTATTTAGAGCATGTTTTACGAGATGGAAAGTACAGGCTATAACACCTCGTACTACACGGAAACATAGAAGGCAAGGGAGGACTTGGTAGACCATGGCACCAAAACATCAAAGACTGTACTTGCATCAACAAGACCAAACATTTCTCCAGGGCGATGGGGAATCAGATAAGTACTCTATTTTACAGGGAGAATTGGGCCTACCATTAGGGTCGCGGAGCTGTGAGCTTGCATTTAGGAGATAGTGCGTTTATATCCCACCGTCGCCAGCCCTAAGTATGGTGTTCCGTATTTTCCTATTTTCACACCAGGCAAATGCTGGGGCTGCACCTTCCCAATCCTAGCACTGTCCCGTCCTTCCCTCACCTAAGACCCTCGATGTGTCAGTGCGGTTTGAAACAAGTAGCAAAAGAAAAGTACTGTGTTTAATATTATTACTACTTTCCCCACTCCTTTGTAGACTTGATCCTGTTTTATAGCCAGATGCCGTTCCTGACGGCAACTCAATGTGGTGGATGCTTCCGTGGTGGTTGGTACTTAACACAAACATCCAGTTCCAGAACCAGATGTGATCCGGCTAGGGACTAGAACCTGGGACATTCTGAAATCTAAATTTTTATTCTGCTCACTGTATTTTTCAGTTCATTCATGTACCCAGCAGGCACAATGAAAGTGCCGCTACAATTAATAAATACTTTGTCTAATTACAAGCGTTAGCCGGCCTGTTTCCCTTGATCGTTAGGGCGTCAAATCTCTACGATCTGAAACCGTGATTGCCTAGTTCGAGTCCCGTTGGTGGCAAAAATGTGGCCATCAGAATATTGGTGGGCAGGGTTTGAGAGGTGGTGGTATACAATGTTTAATCACTAGATTGCGTGATGAAAATCTGAACCTCTCCTCATTTTTCATATTGAGTGAGGGCATATGATGTTGTAGATGATGATTCGTCCGTCGGATGGAGACGTTAATCCTTGAGCAGACTCCTTGGCTTTATTCGACACCAGGTTTCACCATTCCCCTATCTCTTCACTAGAACTCCGAATGTTTGGGGGGGGGGGGGTTCTAATAGTCCGGAACCCTAATATTTATGCAAATCTCATAGCATAACTATTGTCCGGGTAGAGTACACTTAAGTAATAATAATAACAACGTAAATGTTTCCACCTTTTCAATACTAAAATATATTCACAACATTATAAATTACACGGTACTAGTTTCGACCCATCTAGGGGTCATCATCAGCCGTATTGGAGCAAAGATCACTTTTTGTAATTTATAATGTTGTGAATATATTTTAGTATTGAAAAGGTGGAAACGTTTACGTTGTTATTATTATTATTATTATTATTATTATTATTATATATTATTCAATACAGACCAAAAACATGAAATTCATAACCATTAATAGAGTACACTCTTGTTATTTGCTTTAGTATGTTTGCATTTCAACCTATTACAGCTGATCATCATCATCGTCATCCATCATCCAGACGAGGAGGTGTCCCATGGGCGTCAAATAAAAATACTTTCACCAGGCAAGCCTAACATGTCCTCGGACACTTCCGGCAATGATACCATACGATAAATAAATAAATAAATAAATAAATAAATAAATAAATAAATAAATAAATTAATTAATTAATTAATTAATTAATTAATTAATTAAATAATTACTTTCTCTGTTTTTAGTTCTCCTTCACCTGTCTTCTTGTTAATATAATATCGTTGCCGACAGAGACATTTGTTAGTAAAGCTTCACGTAGAACTAGGATTAGTAAACAAATGACATAAAATTCATTTAATTTCGTATGGCTATTTCTAGCCGAGTGCAGCCGTTGTAAGGCAGACCCTCTGACGAGGGTGGGCGGCATCTGCCATGTGTAGGTAACTGCGTGTAATTGTGGTGGAGAATAGTGTTATGTGTGGTGTGTGAGTTGCAAAGATGTTGGGGACAGCACAAACACCCAGCCCCCGGGCCACTGGAATTAACCAATGAAGGTTAAAATCCCCGACCCGGCCGGGGATCGAACCCGGAACCCTCTGAACCGAAGGTCAGTACGCTGACCATTCAGCCAACGACTCGGACAACAAATGACATGAAATCAAACAATAGGTGCAATATTACATGAAAATATAATGACTTATTAATATCTTAAGTTAGTGGTTACAGACTTTTCTAGTTGACATCCCCTATGTAAGGTCTGGATGCGCCCTCCTCTCCCCCTTCCACTACCATTATAACATAGCTTATATATATTTTAGGAAAACGCCTATATTTTAGAAAATTATAGAATAAATGGGAGGACTCGAAATTTATAATAGAACAGTTACTAATTTAAAAACCCAGGATGTTGGCCGTGAGATTAGGATTGCGCAGGTGAGAACTTGCATTCGGGAGATTGTGGGTTCCAACCCAATTGTCAACAGTTCTGAAAACAATTTTCCATGGTTTCCCATTTTCACACTAGAAAAACTCTGCGGTTGCATTTTTTTTTTGCTATTTGCTTTACGTCGCACCGACACAGATAGGTCTTATGGCGACGATGGGATGGGAAATGCCTAGGAAGTGGAAGGATGCAGCCGTGGCCTTAATTAAGGTACATCCCCGGCATTTGCCTGGTGTGAAAATGGGAAACCACGGAAAACCATCTTCAGGGCTGCCGACAGTGGGGCTCGAACCCACGATCTCCCGATTACTGGATACTGGCCGCACTTAAGCGACTGCAGCTATAGAGCTCGGTCCGGTTGCAGTTTAATTAAGGCCACACTTGCTTCATTCCCAGCCCTAGCCCTGTCCTATTCAGTAAGATCAGTCTGAACTGAGGCGATATGAAAGAACCACAAGCTTGTTTGGTTCAGTTTATCCAACACGTTAAACAGCTACGTAGAACGCGCCCTGCGGTCATGGATGACATAGTAAGAAATAAAATACCGAGGAACAAGTCACGATCGAATTATCTAGTTATATACTGGAGATGAATAATAGGGATGAGCTAGTTTGAAAGGAGTTTTTCTCTTGTTTCAATATGAACTTTGAATGTCCTAGAACGATCATGTACAAGAAGGTATAACCGTCATATATCTTTTCAGTATTCTGGACATAAGCATTTTTAGCACCTTGCCAGTGTAATGTGTTATTCTGAAGTTTAATCCTTTCTATCACCTCTCCAGTGTATGAATATTGATCTTCTTCTTCTATTTTATTGTATGCATCATTCATTTCAAGACAGGAAGCGATAGACTTCTTCATGTAAACATCAGTAATCAGTTCATGGTTTTCAAAATTTACCCAAATGTTCGTATTGCCGGTTAAAATTTAAATAATTGAAGGAAAAATAGTATAATAATCTATACTTTCATCGGAACACAAATTCATTAGTTAATCTGTTCCGAAACGTAGTCATTACCCAGACGTGAGCAAAACTTTCTCTTGTTCAAAACATTTAGTTTCTGGTTATGGACCACTGAGGATCAGTGCTCCCGTGTTGATTCCATGATCCCAAGAGTGTGGGTTCAAACCTGTCTGAGTTAGCCACGTATTTGGAAGCCAGAAAATTGTCCTTTCTTCAAACGATGTCGGCATGTAAAAGAGCTGTGGTGGCACATTCGAGATTTAACCCGACAAATTTCAACTTACAATAAGTTAATAGTCGACTCATTGTCTGAACGGTCAGCGTTGAGACCTTTGATTCAGAGGATCCCGGATTCGATTCCCAGCCGTGTCTGGAATTTTGATCGCGTCTGATTAATTCTCCTGGCTCGGGAACTAGGTGCTTGTGTTTGTCCCAACACTCTCCTCTTCATTGTCAGACAACACACTACATAACCAACAAACACAGAACAACGCAGTAGCGATTACATTCCTTCATATAGGGTTGGCGTCAGGAAGGGCATCCTGCCGTAAAACAGATTATCATTTTGGCTTCTCTCCAATTTCGTGGAGTAAAATGAAATTTCGAAATTGACACGCAGGCTGTCTAAAAGTCGTCAGTCCAAAATAGCTGCAAATGCTTGCTGAGGTCGATAATTGCTTGCTTTAGAAGTTTTATTTTTCTTCTTTTTCCCGTTATTCTTCCCAGAAATAGGAATTTTGAATGGATTTAGCCCAGTTTTACGAACGGATGCCCTTTCTGACGACAACCCTGTGAAGAGTGATATATCCACTGTTGCGTGTCCCTGTTTGCCGTGTGATGTGTTGTACGTGTTCGAAAATGTGCTGAAGAGAAATACAATCACATAGCCTCCAGGTTGGTGGAATTAAGGAGAAGGAATTAAAGTCCCCGCCACGGCCGGAAATCAAACCCGAGACCCTCTGAACTAAAGAATAGAACGCTTACCATTCCGCCAAAAAGTCAATAAAAAGAAAATAATTTGTCAGTTCTAACATTCCTTTTGTGGTGGTAAGATGTTTTGCCGTGTACTCTGGTTAATTTTTTATGTCCTTCTGTGTTCGTGATTATCCGAGTTAACAAAAAAAAAATGAATCTATGTTTAAAATGAGGTTCTCTAAAGAGACAGACTAGTGAAGAGCTTACAATGCCAACGTGCAGTGGAGGAAAACCAGAAGTTAAAAAATATGAACCTGTAAAGTACAACCAGTGTGTCATTTTCTGTAAGGTACTATCACATGAAGTGAAGAAATCTTCAAAATTAAGATTACATTTAGGGACAAGGAATAGTGAAGTAACTGTCTGCATATTCTAAGAATAAAGTGACACAATTTGAAGAACATACTCAAACTGTGAGAGAAATAGCTTTAAGTTGGAACAATGAAAATGTTTTTTTAACATCTTACGAGGCTACTCACAGGACTACAAAGGAGTGACAGCTACACACGTTAGGCAGTGTTGCTAACACTGTGGTTTTCCCACTAAATCTAGACTTTTTCTTTTTACTCTTCGTCAGTGGAAAAATTTTATCATACGGTGTACAGTGGAAAATCTATTCCTCTTTTTATGATTACGTCAGTGAATATTTTGGTTGTTTCTCAGTTGAAGTTGTATACACTATGATACAGAGTATAATAATGCAATAGTACAAGTATTTGATGTTAACAGTCGTGATGCCATGAAGAAGCGAGTCGGGGAACATCTTAATTGTGGGTGGAGCTGACAGGTACGACATTCCCCTAAAAATAAAGACGCAGGAACGGTGCGGTGTGTCTTTCTTTCTTCTTTCATGATAAAGTGTCACTTCTTCAAGTGTCAAACGCACTTAATATTAGCATAGAGTCGTTGATTTCCCTTCTTGAATCGTGTAACTTGGATGCCAGCGCAAAGTTTAAAATATCAGTTGGAAAAGTGTCCTTTGTAAAATGGTCTCAAACCAGGGACACCTTTAATATCTGGAGCAAAATTATGAAATACCGCGATGCAGGTAATATCAGTCCATTTCAAGAACTGGAAACATTCGCACCGCCGCGCCTAGTAATGCCATGGTCAAATGAGGAATTCGAAAGAATGTTTAGTCAGTAGAACATAACTAAAACTAACTCCAAAATACATATAATGAGAGCCAAATTGTTAAATTTGCTTTTATCGATTCGGAATGATTGGTTGGGTGGATACAACTGGGTAGGAGGGCCAGTACCTCGCCTAGGTGATCTCACCTGCTATGCTGAACAGAGTCCTTGTGGGGATGAGAAAATGGGAAGGGATAGACAAGGAAGATGGAAGGAAGATGACTTGGCCTTAAGTTAGGTATCATCCCGGCATTTGCCTGGAGGAGAAGTAGGAAACCACGGAAAACCATTTCGGGACGGCTGAGGCGGGAATCGAATCCCCATCTACTCAGTTGACCTCCAGAGGCTGAGTGGACCCCGTTCCAGCCCTCGTACAACTTTTCAAATTTCGTGGCAGATTTGGGAATCGAACCCGGGCCTCAGTGGGTGGCAGCTAATCATGCTAACCACCGTACCACAGAGGTGGGCTATACTTAATATAGTTCATATGGTTGATATAGTATTTTCGTAACTCACCAAAGTCTAAGTACGAGAAGGAGGGAGGCTAGTGATTTCTGGTGGTTTTCAAGCAGCCGTTTAGTGGGTACTCCTGCTCCTCTGTTGGAAACACTGATGGTAGGAAAACAGTTCTATGGCAGAACCCGATATGTCAAAGAACTTAATTTTTCAGGAGGCGCTTTGGAAAGTTGGCGAGCTGGCTTAAATTCATATTGTACTTCAATGACCATTAAACTGAATTGGCATAACGTCGTTTCACCTAGAAAATCCCCTATGTGATAATATTTCAGCTTTGAACACGGACCAGAAAATTTCTGTCATCTAAGGTTCAGTATTGAATGAACTGTATCAACGAATCTTCGTTCTACGTGATACATGTACTGCGGATCAGTATATCTCCCCTCAACATTGTCACATAGTGGTATTTCGAGGTGGAACGGCGATATATTTGTGAATGATAAGAAAGAAGGAGCAATTTTTATTCCTATTTTCTCGGCAGGTTCAGAGAACAAATCACTCTATGCACTTACATATCGGAATTTTTGTTTTGGAATCAACGTATTCTACCGGCACCAAAATCAAACCGCGCTTCAACATCAAACTCTTCGTCACAAAATCTACAGTATTGAAATTAAAATCCTATTATTTGATATCTTTCGACATATAGGATTCTGTCTTAGTACCACGGAGCTCATTCCTTCTGTAGTTAAAGCAATAACTAGCCCAATGCTTGGCTACGAATATTCGAAATAAACTTATTCGATTTCCTCAACTAAGAACTTACTACAATCAAAAAATTATTTACGAAAGGCCGGAAAACTGTAAAGGAGTTGTTATCTGAACATGCGAATATTTTGCATTGCAGCTTGATTTTTTTTGCTATTTGTTTTACGTCGCACCGACACAGATAGGTCTTATGGCGACGATGGGATAGGAAAGGCCTAGGAATGGGAAGGATTCGGTCGTAGCCTTAATTAAGGTACAGCCCCAGCATTTGCCTCGTGTGAAAATTTGAAACCACGGAAAACCATCTCCAGGGTTGCCGACATTGGGGTTCGAACCCACTATCTCCCGGATGCAAACTTACAACTGCGCGCCCCTTACCGCAAGGCCAAATCGCCCGGTTTGCAGCTTGATGAAGACAATGCTGATGAGTTGTGTTTTGTCAGATATGAATTTGACAATTAGATATATGATGTTATGTTACATGCAAAGCTGAGCCAATGCATACAAGCAGCGAAGCACTGTTCGAATTTCCCAATAACTTATCGGTAATGACGGAATGGTTTGTGCTAAATGTAGTAGGGTATGTACAGATGGCGTAAGAGCGATGGTAGAAAATACAAAATGCTGGTATTTTATTAAAAAAATTGCTTTACGTCGCACCGACGCAGGTAGATCTTATGGTGACGGTGGAATAGGAAAGGGCTAGGAATTGGAAGAAAGCGGCCGTGGCCTTAATAAATGTACAGCCCGAGCATTTTTTCGATGTAGAAAAGGTAAACCACGGAAAACCATCTTCAGGGCTGCCGACGGTGGGTTTAGAACCCACTATCTCCCGAATGCGAGCTCAAAGCTTCGCGCCCCTAACCGCGCGGTCAATTCGCTCGGTATTTGATAGTATTTAGACAGTAGCTCCCTCTGCATAATTAGCATTCATCATAAAGCATTTTTCTCATGTGGTACGCCACCTATAACAAAATGTGTTTTCTTAGAAGCTGTAAAAATCGTAAAATCGCATTCCCCTCATTTTTCACATCTTCACCTCACTCTGTAAAAAAATGGGGAGTAATCACGAGCATTCACTCATGGCGATGTACGCTGTTTGCTTCGTGGTAGAATTCTGACGTGATTCTTGAATTTTATTGACGAGGTGAGGCTTTTTCTGCTAAGATCTAGGTCTGAATTAAGAGACCACTTGATGGACTTTCCTGGCTTTCTGAATATTGCATACATATATCACATATTCAGCTTTTTAAGTTCACTACATTCAAGTCCTCAGAGTTGAAATTTAATTGTATTAATTGTTCAATATAGATCATTGAGGCAACCACAAATACATTCAATGTATTTCAATGTCGAGTTGTAAGTAGCAAATTTCATCTTTTTCTATGCTCTATGTTTTCCTTGAAGTCCGCCTCTGTGGTGTAGTGGTTAGCGTGATTAGCTGCCACCCCCGGAGGCCCGAGTTCGATTCCCGGCTCTGCCACGAAAATTTGAAAAGTCCTATGAGGGCTGGAACGGGGTCCACTCAGCCTCGGGAGGTCAACTGAGTAGAGGTGGGTTCGATTCCCACCTCAGCCATCCTGGAAGTGGTTTTCCGTGGTTTCCCACTTCTCTTCCAGGCGAATGCCGGGATAGTACCTAACATAAGGCCACGGCCGCTTCCTTCCCTCTTCCTTGCCTATCCCTTCCAATCTTCCCATCCCTCCACAAGGACCCTGTTCAGCATAGCAGGTGAGGCCGCCTGGGCGAGGTACTGGTCATTCTCCCTAGTTGTATCCCCGACCAAGAGTCTGAAGCTCCAGGACACTGCCCTTGAGGCCGTAGAGGTGGGATCCCTCGCTGAGGCCGAGGGAAAAACCGACCCTGGAGGGTAAACAGATGATGATGATGATGATGATGATGATGATGATGATGATGATGATTTCCTTGAAACAAATTATAAACAACTGACATGAATGTTTGAACGTGCGTTTGAATTCGTTGGAGTCAAGCTTAAAGGAATCTTTTACGAACTATAATGAAATATTCAATACGATAAAAAGTCCTCGCTTGGTGACCTGGGATCACAAAGGACAACGGATACAATTAGCATTCAGGTTTAAAAACGATGTGTTATTTAATAACTCTATTGCAGTTTTAGGGGCTGCCTGGCCGAGGCGGTAAAGGCGTGCTCGGTTCGCCCGGAAGGACGTGGGTGCGAATCCCCGTCAGGAAGTCGTAAAATTTAAGAAACGAGATTTCCATTTCCGGTGGTGCATATGGCCCTGAGGTTCAATCAGCCTACACCAAAAATGAGTACCAGGTTAATTCCTGTGGGCAAAGGCGGCCGAGCCTAGAGCTAACCACTCTACTAACCCATCACGTGCAGCGGTTAGCAATTGTGCAAGCCGTTACCTTCCACCCATCCACGGGCCTTCAAGGCCCGTATGGAGATGACTTTGTCTTTGTATTGCAGTTTTAGTTACATACGAGACTTGTACCTTGTCGTTTCCCGGATGGCAGTACAACAGTTAATTCCGTTTGTGTCCACATATTTGAGAAAATCAGCCTTTTTAGCTCTCGTGGTCCCGAAGAAGAAGTAGAAAAACAGTCTTGATGTTGAGTCGGATTTACAACTTAGAGTGTCTCTCACTGAACCAATGTCTAGAGACATTAACAGTTTCAAGACAGGACCAAGCATGAAATTGACTGTTTCAAGTAAGTTAAACGTATTTTTCGTTGATTCGTTTTTATTATTATTGTTGATAACAAACAATATGCACTCCCCCTTCAGGGATTGCCACAAGACAAGCCATTTTGAGAAGGGTACAAGTAATCGTCGTTGAAGGAACCAGACCTCGTATCTAACATTGCTCTTCCTATTTATTATGTTCCTTAATACTTTACACTTTGTATAGGAAAATGAACATAACGAATATTGTTCTGACGGACTTCATATCCATATGTGACTGAGAGGCGGTAACCAGTTTTAAGAAATACAAGAGCACAAGAAACACAAGAGACATTGGGAGATACGAAGTTTGGTTTCTTCTCCAACATAATACAAAATGTACTGTTTCCAAGGGTACATTATACAACTTTAGTGCAATATTGAAATCATGTTGGATCAGAAAAAAGCTAAGAGCGTAAATTTTGCGAAATATTTTATGGGGGCCACTAAGAAGAAAAGAAGCATTTCAAGGGAGGAATTTCGAATGTTGGGAATCACTCATGGGGGATCCATAATTCTCGATCAGATAGTGTATAACTACTGATGGTGGCTTTTTTTTTTTTTTTTGTTAGTTGCTTTACGTCGCACCGACACAAGATAGCTCTTATGGCGACCATGGGACAAGGAAGGGCTAGGAGTTGTAAGGAAGCGGCTGTGGCCTTAATTAAGGTACAGTCCCAGAATTTGCTTGGTGTGAAAATGGGAAACCACGGATAACCATTTACAGGGCTGCCGGCAGTGGGATTCGAACTACTATCTCCCGAATACTGGATATTGGCCGCACTTAAGCGACTGCAGCTATCGAGCTCGGTGATGGTGGCTTTTACATAAAGAAAACCATCGATTACCTTCCAGAATTGATACGAAATTTTCAGTTTGTTTTCCCACTAAGAAATGGAAACAAACTGACAACAGAGGCCAATGGCTGCACTACAAGGAATTGAAGAATTGACTGATCGACTTTCATATTCCTTTATACTTGTGAAGCATGGTATTATATAGACGTGGCACGCAGGGAATAACTGAGGCAGAAAGGAAGACAAACTCCGAAAACCATAAAATTCGTTAGTGGGACGTAAATCCCATAACGTTATTATTTAAGAGAGATAAAAGAGGCTTTTGAAATATGGTGTTTTAGAATAATGGTAAAGGTAAGGGAGAAGATTGAATAAATAATCTAAGTTGGTGAAAATTACATGATTTAGTGGAATTCGACGAAACTTCTTGAAACATCCATGACTTGTTCAGCTGGCTTTGAAGAGGATAACAGTCGTTGACGCGACCAACACCTGAATATCACAAAGAGACTGGATGAGAGGTGGGTGGCAGCAATTATGTTGCAATGAAGAGATTAGCTCAGGATAGGGTGGCATGACAGGCTGCATCAAACTACAAACTAGTTCATTGGCTATAACGAACAACTGCAGTATCATTTATATTGATGGTTAACTCCGCTGAGACTTCAGTGACACAGAAGCCTTTAGCTAAACCTAAATACCTGGAATGATTCTTGCAGATTTCCCTTAGCTGACCCTCACTTCCAGTTCAGCCTTAGCTGCTTTTACGACTCCAGGATTGATGTAGGACGCACTTGACGTCACTGCCTCACCTAACAAGTTCAGCTCTGAGGGAATGACCCTTGTTAATTCTGCACTAGAATGCTGTATTCTGTCCTGTTTGAAACACCTCTTTGGGTACCTTGCATGGTCTTGCCAAAATTACTGTGGATTAGAGAAACCAGAAATGGAGAATGTATTCTAGAATCTCTCCCTTTATGCACAGTAATCAAACCGGGTGATGTTCACACAACGTATTCTCTCCCGGCTGGCTTGCAGGAACGAGTGATGAGACGCAGGAAAGGAGTAAGGAGAAATTTAATAATAATAATAATAATAATAATAATAATAATAATAATAATAATAATAATAATAAATAATAATAATGGTATTTGCTTTACGTCCCACTAACTACTTTTTAAGATCTTCGGAGAGGCCGGGGTGCCGGAATTTAGTCCCGCAGGAGTTATTTTACGTGCCAGTAAATCTACCGACACGGGGCTGTCGTATTTCAGAACCTTCAAATACCACCGGACTGAGCCAGGATCGAACCTGCCAAGTTGGGGTTAGAAGGCCAGCGCCTTAACCGTCTGAGCCACTCAGCCCGGCGAAGGAGAAATTTAGACATACTGTAGAAAAGAGGAAACTCGTCGCCATAAGACATATCTGTGTAGGCACGAAGACAACTTGTAAAACGTCCACCGTTCTAGTCCTTCAGGCAAGCAACTCAATGTTGAAAACATCTTGGGGATATGAGCTACGGATTTTAGATAATTAAAAAATAATATAAGATAATATATTAAAAAGCCTCCGTGGCTCAGGCAGTAGCGCGCCGGCATCTCACCGCTGGATACCGTGGTTCAAATCCCGGTCACTCTATGTGCTGGACAAAGTGGAAGCGGGTGAGAATTTTCTCCGGGTACTCCGGCTTTCCCTGTCATCTTTCATTCCAGCAACACTCTCCACTATAATTTCATTTCATCTGTCGGTGTCCGGCTCTATGTCTAAATGATTAGCGTGCTGGCCTTTGGTCACAGGGTGCGATTCCCGGCAGGATCGGGAATTTTAACCATAAATGGTTAATTTCGCTGGCACGGTGTCTGGGTGTGTGTTTCGTCTTCATCATCATTCCATCCCCATCACGACGAGCAGGTCACCTACGGGAGTCAAATCGAAAGACCTGCATCTGGCGAGCCGAACTTGTCCTCGGACACTCCCGGCACTAAAAGCCATACGCCATTTCATCTGTCAGTCATCAATCATTGCCCCAGAGGAGTGTGACAGGCCTCGGCAGCCGGCACAATTCCTATCCTCGCCGCAAGTTTGGGGCTTCATTCTTCCCATCCCTGATCCGGTCATTGACTGGAAAACAGGTTGTAGGTTTTCAAGACAAGATAATCTTTATTTATTCATTAACATTACAATCCTTTCCTTAATCATCGTTTTCCGATCGATTAGATTTGCAGTTTGCCTTTTTCTACCACTACGAGCGCTAATGTGAGTCAATGCAGAATTTCACTTAATCCCTTGTAATTAGATTCGGTTAGATTCGGTGTGGACAATTTAAAAAAATAAAAAAAGGCTGAGATTATTGAACCAAGGAACACATTACAGAGAGAATTTTGTAAATAAGTTAATTTGGCTAGGATTTGAATCAGAAAAAAAAAGAGTAAAAATCAAGCGATTTTAGGCTGTTTTTACCGGAACTGCGTTTAGGCAGGAAGTGATTTTTGAAATTTGTTTTTTTGAATTTGATAGAGTTATCCAAGACTCGGAATTTGAAATCTTTCCAAGACCTTTAACTCTTCAACTTTTTGCACAATTGACGAAATCGCTTAATTATAGTTTTTCGTGGTATGGGGGCCAACAAGCGCCACCTGTCCAGGGTTAAGCACCACTACGAGTCAATGAAGAATTTCACTTAAGCCCTCATAATTAGATTCGGTGTGGATCTAATACATGAATGATGAATAAATTGAATAAATGTGGACTGCTAAGAAGTGTTTTCAACTTTAAATAGAGGTTTTTAAAACGTAAATAAGCATCGGAAAGTAGATAGCCGGCAACCATACCTTAAACGAGGAAACAATGTCTAAATATAATTATACTTCACAAACATAAGATCTTTTTTTTTTTTTGCTATGGGCTTTACGTCGCACCGACACAGATAGGTCTTATGGCGACAATGGGATAGGAAAGCCCTAGGAGTTGGAAGGAAGTGGCCGTGGCCTTAATTAAGGTACATCCCCAGCATTTGCCTGGTGTGAAAATGGGAACCCACGGAAAACCATTTTCAGGGCTGCCGATAGTGGGATTCGAACCTACTATCTCCCGGATGCAAGCTTCACACCCGCTCGCCTCTACGCGCACGGCCAACTCGCCCGGTACATAAGAACATGACATTCCATAATGTGCAAGACAACTGAATAAAAATTACAAACAGATGTGGATTTAATTCAACTTATGACTGGTATCAACAAATTTGAGTATTAAAGCGTACGATTAGCGATAGTTGTCATTCCTCAGCCTGGTATTCCTTTGGCGGTGGTAGTATTGATGGTGATGATTACTGTTTTAAGAGGAAGTACGACTTGGCAATCATCCTCCATTAACTCTAATCAGAGGAAAGAATTAAAAAATGAAAATATCACCCAAAGAAAGACAAGGGTCACGACGGGTGTGAACATGGAATACTCCCTTGTCCTCGCAATCCTAATACTGTCAAGGTGAAAAAAGGACAAGTGTTGACCAAGAGAGGTCCGATAGGATAGATTAAAATGAGGAGCCTGGCACAAGTAAGTGGAAGCAATACCAGGACTCAGCTAAACGCCCCGTAGTCGGCAACCCACGCTCCCAGGTTAAGATCCCGTGGGGCGATATTCTTTTTTCTTGTCTAGGCTGGTTGAATCTCAGGGCATGTGCTATTTTAGAAGCAGAAGAGTGTTTTATAATTTTTTTCTACTTCTGCTGGGGAATGAAAGCTAAATAGCTCTCAGGCCAGCGAACAATAATATGGAAAAATATCTTATAGGTCTGTAAGATTGATTCATTCCTGTTCTGTTCTGTAATTGTGGTGCTCAGTATCTCTGGGATTCACGTAACCCCAAACATGACTTGTCAGTAACATAGTGCACTGGAGGCGTGGTATTTATATGGATATTATAGCACGAAGATAAATATGACCACCAGAAAATCAACTGCTCAATATTGTTAATATGAGATAATAAAAATATTAGCAATAATAATAATAATAGACACTGTATTATTTTAGAATGCGGACAAAACTTTGTTTTGAGGCCGAATTTCTTTTAGGAGTAAGTACACCGTTCGCCTCTGTGGTGTAGTGGTTAGTGTGATTAGCTGCCACCCACTGAGGCCCGGGTTCGATTCCCGGCTCTGCCACGAAATTTAAAAGGTGGTACGGGGGTTGGAACGGGGTCCACTCAGCCTCGGGAGGTCAACTGAGTAGAGGTGTGTTCGATTCCCATCTCAGCCATCCTGGAAGTGGTTTTCCGTGGTTTCCCACTTCTCCTCGAACCAAATGCCGGAATGGTACCTATCTTAAGGCCACGACCGCTTCCTTCCCTTCTCCTTCTCTATCCCTTCCTATCTTCCCATCCGCCCGCAAGGCCCTTGTTCAGCATAGCAGGTGAGGACGCCTGGGTGAGGCACTGGTATTCCTCTCTAGTTGTATCCCCGAACCCAGAGTCTGAAGCTCCAGGACACTGCACTTTAGGCGGTAGAGGCGGGATCCCTCGCTGAGTCCGACGGAAAAAGCGACTCTGGAGGGTAAACAGATAAATAATAAAAAGAAGTCATACATTAAGAAACTTACATCTTAAAGAAACGGTGTGATTTAACGTAAAATAAACTTTTTATTAATATATATGGATGTTTTATGTACAAAAGGCTGATATCTTAAACATTAACACAATTTATGGAACATCGTAACTATTATTACTTTATTTCACTTATGTGAAACAATCAGTGTACGAATACAATATCCTGAACCCATGACCTTTGTGCGTGGACCAAAGGGTTCAATACGAAGAATAAATACTCCCCACTAATTACCTATTGGTGATGTCTCCTGATACCATCATGGAAGTCTATAAATGTCAATACAATTGCATTCACTCTTATGTACACCTACACACTCATTTTTGGTAGTAGATATCACTACAACCAATTAAGAAAGAAATGCAAGGCCTGGAGGTTTCAAGCAAGATGAGATCTCCTCTATTCACATACATGGCCGTGTAAAACGTTGCGTTGATTATTTTGAATTTTTCTCGTAACTTCATATCTGTCCGGCCCCGCGGTGTAGGGGGCAACGCGTCCGCCTGTCACCTGGCGGCCCCAGGCTCGATTCCCGGCTGGGTCAGGGTTTTTGTAATTCTAAATGATTAATATCGCTGTCCGACTCGTTGGCTGAATGGTCAGCGTACTGGCCTTCGGTTCAGAGGGTCCCGGATTCGATTCCCGGCCGGGTTGGGGATTTTAACCTTAATTGGTTAATTCCGATGGCTCGGGGTCTGGGTGTGTGTGGCGTATTCAACATTAGGAATCATCGTAGGTAGGGCCCCTCATCTTCACAGACATACAGGTCACCTAATAGGCCGTCTACTAGAAAAAGACCTGCACCAGGCTTCTCCGGAGGCCATACGCCATTATTATTATTAATATCCCTGGCCTGGAGACTGGGTGTTTGTGTCATCCTTAGCGCTCCTTTCCTCACAGTCAACACTTTACACTTCCGCCATTTAAAAAAATACACGCAGGTTCCTCACATATGGTGCAAGTAGGGGCAAAAGATCTTTCTATGTCGACGCCTCGAACAAATAGCTTTTTCTAAAAAGCTTCATATTTGACCCGTATTGACACAGTATTCAGGAAAATACACCATATTTGAGTTATTTCATTTAATTTTGCATTGAAAGGTGGATAATTCCTCTCCTATTCTTTTGAATGTTTCTTTCACTCATTTTTTAAATCACCTTATGATTCTAACATAAACTGAATATCGTTCTTACCGGGACAAAACCTCCTATGTGATAATATTTTTGGAGATATACTGACCCGCAGCACATGATTTATGAAGAACAAGAATGTCTTGACAACATTCACACAATATTGTACCTTACGCTTCGATCACTTTGGCGGCAAGCTTGTGCAAGTAATTTGGTGGCGCGCGCGTGCGCAAGCTGGCTTGAACAGCAATGTGCTCACACTAAATGCAAGCAGGTGCAAGTTAATTATTATAAACAGGTCAGTCGAAATGGAGATGTCAGACGATGAGGGCATTGTTTTGGAAAATGGTGTTTTAAAATTTTTATTTTTGGATGAGCAGGAAATCAGGGAAGAGTGAGTGAACGAGTATTTTTGGACAAAGAGGAAGATGGAGAGTATGCACGAATATTCAACGATTTGCTTAGACAGCCTGATAAGTTTTTTGAATACTTCAGAACTATACCAATCACTTTCTACTATATACTGGACAAAATCACTCATAGAATCAGGAAACAATTTAATTTCCCAAAGTGTGTATCACCTGAAGAGAAGCTGATGGTTATCATGAGGTAAGACTTGAATATTTATTAACTATTGACTTTAAAATATGCTTTTGATGAATTTACAAATGATATTTAATCTTCCAATATTAAAAATGTTGGAGGCCTTTCTCTCCCAAAAAAAGTTAATGTAACGTATTAATTATAAGCATTAAAAAGTGCCGATTGAATATTTTTTTGAGTGAATAGTTTATGAAAATAACCTGGATATTGCACGCTTGCAACCACAAAACAAATATTTTTGTTTCGAAGTGGAGTCGCATCAAGCTTGCGCAAGCGTGCACTTGCTTGTGGCGGGCAGTGTGAGCGGCGATGGACAAGTCACCACTTGTTTCTGTCGCTCTCCTGCAGATTTTGTTTATGTGTGCACGCTTGCGCACGCGCGTGCCACCAAATTACTTGCACAAGCATCCCTCCAATGTCATCGAAGCCTTAGCTGACAGAACCTTACCGGCCAAAGTTCTAAGGTAAAATATTTCACATAGGAGGTTTTGTCCCGGCAGCGACGATATGCTGTGTTAGAAATCGGTAAAATATCGTCTCCACTGATTCATTATTCATCGCTATATACTTTGTCTTAGATGAGAAAAAGGGATGTTGACAACGAAAATGATAAAGAAGATGATAGAATTTCCTCAAGCAAGCATGATTTTAAATGTTTTAAGTCAGCATTCATTTCATCGGTTGCTAAGCGCGTTTGTAAAAATAAACAAAATACATTATCCATTTATTTATTTTATTATTTATTTGTTAATGACTTTCTGTACATGCTAGGGCTCAGGCTAGAAATCCCGTTATTATGCCGAACCATATAATTATACCACTGCATCAACATAATATAATGAGCATTATAACACCTTAAAATTAAAACTAAATTTTATATAATTTAAAGTTAACCTAAAATATAATTTAACTGAATTTTATGTTATCATAAAAACTAATTTTGAAATTACAAAATGGATGTAAAGTATTTACTTTGAATAAAAACTGAATCTTGAACAATTTAAACAATAATGTTACTAAATTTACATTTACATAACATGTATTTAATAATCTAACTTTTGAGGATTATGTTTAATAATTTGCTTTGCGTTTCACCGACACGGATAGGTCTTATGGTGACGATGGGATATGAAAGGTCTAGGAGTGGGAAGGAAGCGGCCGTGGCCTTAATTGAGGTACATCCCCAGCAGTTGCCTGGTTTGAAGATGGGAAACCATGGAAAACCATCTTCAATGCTACCGACAGTGGGGTTCGAACCTACTATCTTCCGGATGAAAACTCACAGCTGCACGCCCTTAACCGCACGGCTTGAGGATGCTTCTTAGTGTCATTAATTTCAATATAGGTACAATTTGCAGCACATTCTTCTGAATAGCTTTAGTTTACTCGGGTCTCTAATTTCAGCCGAGATAGAATTCCAAGGACGTATGGTCCCAGATACAAATGAGTTGTCTTACGTACTGCTGTGATGAGTGGCGATGGACAGCAAGGATTGTATTGATGACGTTGAGGGTGCCTTTTAATCCTTTCCCAGGATCTTACTTCGCAAGGTTTCGTACAAGACCATGTGTTTGTATTCAAAAATTGTTATACTCCATTTTCTGCGCGACCTTTTAATAATAATAATGTTATTTGCTTTACGTCCCACTAACTACTTTTTAAGGTCTTCGGAGACGCCGAGGTGCCGGAATTTAGTCCCGCAGGAGTTCTTTTACGTGCCAGTAAATCTACCGACACGGGGCTGTCGTATTTGAGCACCTTCAAATACCACCGGACTGAGCCAGGATCGAACCTGCCAAGTTGGGGTTAGAAGGCCAGCGCCTTAACCGTCTGAGCCACTCAGCCCGGCGCGCGACCTTTTGAATCTCCCAGTACATATATTAGCTTCGGCGTGTGGATGTCGAGAACCATTGCGAGTATGTTGTGATTGCTTAAAGAACAGTCCTCATATGGATCCTAACGCAGCACCGTTAGTAGCTGTTTAAAAGAGGAGATGACCTTTGCTCCATCTACACTCTTGCAACATCCACGGAACTTACAAATGATGCCAGCAATAAAAATACATTTTAATACATGTCATCTTGATGGCATGAGAATCACGCGTGGCCTAACCTTGCTCACCTATGTGCTGGCTTTTCAGATGGAATTCTAGACTTTTTATTTCATAGGAGCTTGTGCCCGATTTCCTTACTTGTTACCATCAAAAACTTTCGGTACTTACAGACCACTTACTCTGTACTCTTCTGCTATTTTCGGGTTAAACAATATTAAATCATGAGAAGAAAACAATTAATCCAATGACTGGTTCATTTTCTCCGAGCTTGTTCGAAGTGACGGTTTTGTGCTGAGTTCTGAATAAGACGGGGATATTTCAACAATCTTGATTGTGAATACGTCGAGTGTTATCATGAAGTTCACTATAACGTGGCAATAATTCTAGGGAGAAATTATCCTAGGGAATATTTTCTATATAGGAATGTGCAAAAATTAATTCTTATAAAAGAATTTGAGTCGGTAGTTCCAAAACTCAACATGTCCACAAAAGTTAAAAAGTTAAATATTGTAAGTTACATAGCTTTTGGGGCTTTCTATTTAATGCATGGCAATGTTTTTTTTCCACAATTCTTCTTATTCCTTACATATTAAAACTTATAGTGTCAGTTCGGTTCCAAAACTGAGTATGCCCACAACATGTCCTTTTCCGTAATTTTACATGTCCAAAGTAACCTGGTAACAGAATGACGCTTACTGTTATATGAAAGGTTTGCTGTTAATTATGCGCAGTACCGGGCGAGTTGGCCGTGCGGTTAGGGTCACGCGGCTGTGAGCTTGCATCCGGGAGATAGTGGATTCGAATCCCAATGTCGGCAGCCCTGAAGATGGTTTTCCGTGGTTTCCCATTTTCACACCAGGCAAATGCTAGGGCTGTACCTCAATTAAGGCCACGGCCGCTTCCTTTCAAATCCAAGGCCTTTCCCAACCCATCGTAGCCATAAGACCTATCTGTGTCGTTGCGACGTAAAGCCACTAGCAAAAAAAGAAAAAAAGAAAAAAAATATGCGCAGTTCACTATATCGACAATGACTTCTTTCTTCACAGAAAAGCCAGTATACACACTCACGTAGCTTTTATAACTAGTTAAATGGATGAAAAAAGATAATAAGAATCTGTGGAAACAGTATTTTAGCTGCTAACCAACGACGTAATAGGATATCAGATAGGAATATAGCGCTGAAAGATAAGTTGCTAACTGAACGTGGTTATCACGAAAAACTCCCCCTGTGGGTAGGGGCGGTAGAATAACACCCACCGTATCCCCTGCCTGTCGTAAGAGGCGACCAAAAGGGGCCTCAGAGGCTCTAAACTTTGGAACGTGGGTTGGTGACCACGGGGCCCTTAGCTGAGTCCTGGCATTGCTTCCACTTACTTGTGCCTGGCTCCTCACTTTTATCTATCCTATCTGACCTTCCTTGGTCAACTTTTGTTCTTTTCTGATCCCGACGGTATTACGTATGGAGGCCTAGGGAGTATTCCATTTTCACGCCCTTCGTGGCCCTTGTCTTCCTTTGGCCGATACCTTAATTTTTCGAAGTGTAGGACCCCTTCCATTTTTTCTCTCTGATTAGTGTTATATAGAGGATGGTTGCCCAGTTGTACTTCCTCTTAAAACAATAATCACCACCAACACCACCACCACCTATCACGAACTATGGGCAGAGGCAATTTACAAACTCTTGCAAACACGGAATGATGCTGAAATTACTTACTTCTTTGACTGTTAGAAGAACGCTGTGCTGCGAATGCTTGTCAACCAAGCTGCCAGCACAATCGGAAGAAAACACATTTATTTATAGCTGGACAGAACGTGATGGGTTGTAATGCTTCAACGAAATAGCTCCTTGTGTTCATTTCAGATTACATAACATGTTCTTCCCTGCGACTGTGCAGACTATTCACCTTTTCGTCGATGGTTGCGGGGGGGGGGGGGCAAAACAAAAAAAGTTACGATGGGTATGTTAAGTAAGTGGTTGAAAAGTGACGCTCCAAATCACATAGAAACAGTACTTGTAGTATTTCCGGTACCTGGACATTCTTTTATACCACCAGACAAAGTATTTGACAACATTTAAAAATAAATCCGAGCATGGGAAATAGTTTTAAAGCAATTATAGGGATGTCTTTCAAAAATTTGCAACTGTAATCCGTCCCGATATTTTTTAAACTGGAAGAAAGCAGTCAATGAAACTAAAAAGACCACTAACCGATATTTTTTAAACTGGGAGAAAGCAGTCAATGAAACTAAAAAGACCACTAACCGATATTTTTTAAACTGGAAGAAAGCAGTCAATGAAACTAAAAAGACTACCAACCGATATTTTTTAAACTGGGAGAAAGCAGTCAGCGAAACTAAAAAGACTACCAACCGATATTTTTTAAACTGGGAGAAAGCAGTCAATGAAACTAAAAAGACCACTAACCGTAATTTTTTAAACTGGGAAAAAGCAGTCAGCGAAACTAAAAAGACTACTAACCGATATTTTTTAAACTGGAAAAAAGCAGTCAGTGGAACTAAAAAGACTAACTAGCATTTTAAAAATTTACTCTCAGGAAAAGAATGATATACAAAGAAACAAAATCACAGTAACAATTCAAGGCGAAGCAACATATTTCACAAACCTGGGGGAGTCGAAAGGTGTTTGCTGAAGTGGCAAGAACATAAACGAAATATTCCGTGAACCAATAGAGAATAGTGTTTTACCTAAAGTTACAAAAGTCAACGATGGTCTAAATCTACTCAGAAAGCATTATGGTAGTGAATGGGAACGGTTGCCTAGTTGTATTTCCTCTTAAAACAGTAATCACCAGCACCACCACCACCACCACCTATAATCCAGATCTCATCTTCTACTAGGAACTGGCAGATTGTAGACAACTGAACTTCCAAGAGCAGGGAGGAAATAGGGGGAGGAAGATGAGCCTATGATTGACAGCAATGCTATTTGAAACTGTATTACAAGATGACAATATTAATTTACTCTTATTGAAATAATCGTTGAAGATGACATTTTTCCCGTTGTAAAATATTACGGTATTGTCATAAAACAGGAGCTATCTTGAACTTAACGTGAAAATAAGTATGTTTAGTTGTATTAAGACTTCAACTTCCTTCAGAATCCATTCCAAACCACATTTTGTCCATTATTGTTTTTTCCAATACTGAAAATTTCCACTTCTACTTTACAAAACTCAACATGTCCAACAAACTTTCATTAATATTTAACTCTAATAAAAACCTGCATTACTGTCATTGTTTTTATTTCAGTCATAACTGTACCGGGCGGTACACCTCTACGACGCAAGTTCAAATCTTGAGCCAATGGAAACTCCTCTACAGGAGAAGCTCTGAACTTTAACAACTGAACTAATTCTACGGTTAATCAGCAGATGTCACTGAGTGTTTTTGATTTGCTTTTGTTTTTCATGGATCAAGAAGTGTGGACATTCTCTAACAGATGTCTCTACCTAAAAACTATGATTATGCACTCTGGTGCGAAGGAATGAACTTTCCTGGAGAAATTTTGTATTCATAAGTTTTGTCTTTACTAAATTTTTTCTGTGGTTTGTGGGTTGGCAACATTAATCCTATCTATCCGCCTGTTTTGAATTTAGCCAATCACTAATTTCTGTAATTAATTTTCCTCCAATCATTGCTTTCTTCTTCGAATTTCCATGTGTAATTATTAGTTAACCAATAAAATTGAGGGGGTGGTGTGTACTCATTCCTGAAAGGTCTCGAATTTTCCACGAGGGTATAAAAACTGCTGATTTTCTTGTCTCGGGGCCACTAGTATAACATCTAATTCAGTGTGTGAATATGTAGCAGGGGCAGGAAGCGCCTCTTTCTTCAGGCAGCAGCTCTTCAACAAGGTAATGGCCTTCTAACATCTTTATTTCTTGCTAGCTCAGCAGTTTAACTCTCGGGGAAGGCTCGAAACCTTTAATATGTAAACGATTAAACATGTAAACCTTTTTATTTCTGGTAAATTTCAGTTTCCTTGAACTTTAATTCGGGGATAGAGAGTGCTTTACCCTCTCGAGCTCCCCTTCATTTTGAAATTGAGGTGACTACGTTTTCATAACCGTTTCTTCTCTTCCTTAATGTATTAGAGTTTTCTCATACGGGTCACCTCCCTAGCTTGTGATTAGCCCCTGTGTATCGGCCTAGAGCCACATAGGTTTTAAAAAACTTTAGTGTAGGAGAGCAAGTAATCAATTTTGTATTTTGGGCCATTTATTTAACTCGTTTTGTTTTCCTTCCTGAAAAGGGCCAGTAGATTGGGTACGAGGTACCCCTGTGCCATTATATGTGTGCCTTGAGGGCAGTTAGTGTAAAGTCAGTTTATGGCCTTTTAAATAGGCTTGAAAATTTGAGAGCGGGTCAGCTCTTTCTTGTGTGTGAAAGGTGCCTCTGCAAGGCCTGAGTTTAAAAGTTGGGAGCAAGTGCTCCGTGCAATTAGGAGTTTTCTGCCCTTTAGTAATTTGGGGTTGTGAGCTGGGAGCTCAGAAATTATACTTGGGGCTCGAAGCCCAGACCTTGTAATAATCCCCTAACACTTGTATTTTCTTTGTACCTGATTTGGCTTGTTGTTGACTTGTTAAGTTTTCAAATTCTAAGTAAACTTTGGTTAACTCTTGTTGTCTATTGAAAATATAACCTTTATTTAAATTTTAAATTCATCTTTCGGACTTGTAGTTAGATCCATTCCAGCCCGCACCTTCTTTCACAATTGCCTTTATCACAATACAGGTTATCATCAGTTTAATCCTGATATTAACACTGATAACAGTTTTTCCACTTTTCCTCAATTCACTTTAACATGGACATGTACAGTTTTGGATTTACCGGACTCATTTATTATAAAGATTCTACCTATTTAATATTTAAAATTGACCTTTAATCAACTAAAAGGCCATACCTAAATCTAAAACATATTTCGGCATTCATGTTGCCATCGTCATGTAGTTTCTATTATATATTTTAATCACATTACAGTGGCACGTTGAAGACATGATATACACATGAAACACATTTATACAAATTAAAAAATAAGCTAGTTGTTCTTTTTAAGTAAGCAACCAACATTCACACATTTTATAGAAAATGATCTTAATTACTTTAATTTGTACAAATATTAAAATGTGCATATCATAATAATGAATGTGACATGAGCAGACGTACAGGATGCTTCGCAGACAATGCGAGAACCATACCTTCAAAAGAGCGAGTTTGAAGGAGGGCGCATTATTGGCATGAGAGAACGTGAGGCCTCCATCCGTGAAATTGCTGATCGTGTGGGACGAAGTGTGTCGGCAGTGCAACGGGTGTGCACAGAATGGTTCACAGAAGGCCGTAGAACACGACGAGATGGCTCTGATAGCACCACCCAGACCACCCCCCGAGAAGATCGACACCTCATCCGAATGGCATTGCAGGACAGATCTGCATCCTCCTCGGCTCTGGCGCAACAGTGGAACAGTGTAACACATCGTTCACTATCAGGAGTGACAGTCCGTCGCAGTTTATTACGGTCTGAGCTACCGGCGCGTCATCCACACCTCCGCCTACCTTTGACTAATGTGCATAAACATGCTAGACTGCAATGGTGTATGGAACGACGTCACTGGGGACAGGAATGGCAGCAGATAATGTTCTCGGACGAATCCAGGTTCTGTATGTTTGAGAATGATGGCCGCAGACAATGAGAGAGCCATCACATTGACTGCATTCGCACAAGGCATAGTGCCAACTCAAGGCCTTACGGTGTGGGGGTGCTATTGGGTACAGCCACAAATCACAGCTGGTGCGTGTACAGGTCACTGTGACCAGTTTGACCTACGTGATTGACATCCTGCGACCCGTAGCCATACCCTTTCTGCACGGCACCCCAGACGTCATATTTCAGCAGGACAATGCGCGACCACATGTTGCTGCACGAACATGTGCCTTCTTGTTGTCACAGGATGTTAGACTGTTGCCCTGACCCGCTCGATCACCGGACTTGTCACCAATCGAAAATGTGTGGTACATGGTGAAACGACGGGGGCGGCGCTGTAAGCCAATGCCAATTACCAAAGATGAACTTTGGAACCAGGTGAATGCAGCATTGATGGCTATACCGCAGGACGCCATTGGCGCCTTATACGCGTCGATGCCATCACGCATGGAACAAGTTAGCAGTGCCCTTGCAGGACCCAGTGCCTACTAGGCAACAGGACACATGCTGAACTTAGGTAACCGAGTTGCTAATAGTTTCTGCAGAACATACTAATGAACATGTCCTGATAATATGAACTTCCTACCTCTAGTATTTCAACGTGTTCTATTTTTCATGAACATGAGTGTAGGCCTATATGATATATAGTATATTATTATTATAACAATCCATAAAATCAAAAATAAGTTTTTTGTTTGTTCATTGTACAAATCTAAATGCCTCCATGATCAGTACCAAAATTTATATCAAGGCACATGGAGCACTCGGACGGGTCGTAGAGGTAGTATATCTTCAAATATTTAATAAAATAAAACTGGTCATAATTTGTGAAATACGGGTAGAAAGTTTTATGTGTTGATACCATATTTGGTACTGTCCCCGTGAAAATTGGCGATCTTACGAATATTTTAACATGTGGAAAGCAAAAATTTTATTGTCTGCTTGAAGCCGCAACACATCACTTGGGAAGTCGTGGCGAGCCGAGAACGAGTTTTTTTTGTCGTTCAGAGGGGTGCGATACGTCATCGGCAAGACTGTGCCAAGGTTATAGCAAACCACGTGACTGCCTTCGCACGCGCGACCCAGCTTGTTTCTGGAATAGTCTGCGCAAATTAAAGGAGATCATCAGCCAATTACCGTTCTCGCTGAAGAACACACCTCCCTAGGCTAATTAGATAAAAGACCTTGCTTCGAGTGAATCGCTCTCTTAATGCTTAATGCTCTTTATGCTCTTCTTAATGCTTGTTCGCTGCGTGAGACATCACATTACCGGACCACGTGGAAGGAAAATTTTCAAGTCAAGTCGACGCCCGTTCTACCAGAATTTAGTCTGATAATTAGTGAATTCTGTGGAATAAAAACACCTAGGAGCCAAGTTAAGTGTGACAGTGTAGACGAGTTGTTTATATTCTGCGTGTGCTTGTGCAAAATACTTAATTTTGTCATCTTAGTTACAGCTTGTGACCAGCAATCAACGGAAGACGTCTCGGAATTGAACACCTCAAGATGAAGAATTCCGCAATTACCAACATCATTTCATCGAGGGACGTCCATCGCAGAGCCTCCATGGAGCTGTAAAAATGTAAGGCGTCTCTGGTAATGGGAAGGAGACTGGCCGGAGTATGCTGAAATAACTGACTGTCGACGGGAATCGAACTCTACAAAAACTTGAGTACCCTTTTAATTTAATTTATCTGTCCTATCTTTTGTACAACTAGAGGTCTTTCTTCTTAAGTCGTAGATCTATCAGTTTGCCGTAGTTAGAAATGTTTCATTTTCCTACTTCTTAAGGTGTCGTGGTAGACTAGGTACGTGTGAATGAAATTTTGGAATCTATTAGAGTAGACATGTAGGTTGTCTTTGAATGACTTCCCATGCTTAAGGAGCTTAAGTTTAATAATCACTGACCACACGATAAATCTACTTTATTTGTAATATTGAAAGTTACCGGACGGAAAATTTGCGTGTACATTTTGAGTGAATAGGGTCGAACCTAGTGTCTTTTAAAATCACTTGTTGTTTTTATGATGAAGTCATCTAATTTTACGACATTCCAGGAGAATCGGTAGATGTAATAATCACTTAAATAATAATAATATTGACTAAAAATCGGGTAAAACAGATGTAAACGCTCGTGAGCCATAAAACTACTGTAGAGTTCCTAAATGTGAGATGGAATGTGCTCTGTTCATGAAGGGTCTGGAATATGGCCTATCCTGAGGGATATTTGTTGCATAATTGAGTAAATGATGAATTAGTGGTGATATTGATTTATTCTTGTGTATTTGGAGCGCAAGATAGATTATAATTAGTGGAGCACGTGTTTGCGAGTGTATTTCACAGGTAGGAAGTAAAAATAATGCGAGTAAGGCTCACGCTTGCGGTAAATTCAACCTGTAGCCCACATGATGGTAGTGCTTATGGATTTTACTAGAATCTTCCATTATAATCTCATGAATTAGATGAACTTGCGCTGATATGTGAAACGTGTTTCTACCAAGTGATACCCATGACTTCGATCACTAGCCACCATTAATGTAGGAGAATTTCTGTACACGGATTATTTCTGCGAGACATTACGCGTCCCGACCATCGATAAAAATCATAAATAAATTTGCCAAATCAGGATTCGATGTAAATAGTGTACATAAAAACGTGTTTCCCTAGTGTGAATGTGTGTGTGTGTAAATGTGTATATTTCTCTTGTGCCATGTTGATTTCATTTAATTTTGATCTGGTCGCGCACTCGTTGTGACGCGGATCACATTCATCGTTGTGTGTTGCCTTAAGAAATAATTTCATGCCCTTAAGGGAAAGTTTAATTAAATTAAGTCAAGGAAGACTAGGAAGGAATTTAATTTTTTTTATTAGCGAGATTTAAAAGGAAAGATCATCTCGTTACTTTGTGATGGCACTCGATTTGTAAACAGAATTTATTTAACTAGCTCACACGTTGGTGATGTAAATTTCTAAAAATCTGGAATACTTTAAGATTAATTTGAATAGAAATGAAATGCAAAGATTAAAGGTAGAAATTTGTCAGCCGCATGATTGCTTTGAAACATTGTGAAAATAAGTCATTAATAATTAATTAAAAATCATTACTCTGAAATGCTAATGATGAACATTAGGTAAATGATGCGGTGCAGAATTAATAAGAACACGATCGTGTGACAATGAAACAGGTTAACTGAATGATAAAATAATAATAATAATAATCAAGATAATAATTAATTAATTTTGAGAATTTTGGAAACAGTTTTTCTTTGCTACTGAAGTTCATGTTGGTGTCATTGATCAATATTAAATACTGTAAATGACTAATTCAGTTGTGTATATCGCAAAAACCACGTGTTGAGACGACTTTAAATTGGTGAAACTTTGGACACATGTTAATTTATTTAGTTCTTTCAGTCAAATGTTTGGTTTAAAAAGGCAAGTGGCCTAATTACTTCTTTGGTTTCATTTACAGCACAGTAGAGCTGGAGATATGAACACGTGTCACTCTAAATCGAGGAGGAAATCCGATATTATGAAAGCTCTGTTATGTTAAAAGAAAAATATCATCAAGAATATTTTGTTATTTATCTGCTTATGTGAATAAATGTCAGAGTGTTGTTTTAATATTTCTTTTTATCCTGCTTGGTCATCAATCCTTAACAACCCTTAAATGCCTCTAGAAAGTGATAGCCAACGATCGAACGGTCCACCTTGGGATTCCTCGCTCGATGGCTGGGCTTAGCTCGGGAAAAATGGGGGCAGTACAGAGGTACAGAGCTAAACTCTTAGTTGGCCCTTCCCTACGTTTTACTCTATGATTTATTCTGTTGAAAATTAACCTCAGTCGCACAGATTCTTCGTAAGGGTAGCAGATATATTTATATCGTCAAAGATTTCCTAAAACTGATCATAATATGTGATATACGGCTAGAAGGTTTTACGTCTTGATGCCATTTTTGATACTCTTTCAACGGATAGACCAGGTAAACGAATAGCATGGAACTTAAATTAGCAAGGAATATCTATAATGCAATCCAGTGATTTATTCTTCGGAAAATTAACCTCGTTTCTCTAAATGAGTAGAGGTATCAAATGATTTCTTACAGGCGGCAGATTTTGCTCTGTTGTACAACGAGGAACTTAAAATAGTACGGAATATCTATTTTTTTTGCTAGTTGTTTTACGTCGCACCGACACAGATAGGTCTTATGGCGACGATGGGACAGGGAAGCGCTAGGAGTGGGGAGGAAGCGGCCGTGGCCTTAATTAAGGTACAGCCCCAGCATTTGCCTGGTGTGAAAATGGCAAACCACAGAAAACCATTTTCAGGGCTGCCGACAGTGGGGTTCGAACCTACTATCTCCCGAATACTGGACACTAGCCGCACTTAAGTGACTGCAGCTATCGAGTTCGGTAAGAAATATCTATTATGCAAACTAGTGATTCGTTTTCCGGAAAATTAACCTCAGTCCATACATACAGTACTTGTCAAATGATTCATTAAAGGCAGCGAACTTCGCAGTAGCAATTTATTGTATAGGATGAGTATTGAGTGACTTTCAGACGCATTTTCTTGACTCTGTTTATTTCAGCCTACATAGACTTCGTATTAATCGTAAATTGGATTACTGTACTTGCTCCAATCGTATGCACCATAGTTTTCAATTACATGATATAATACTGAAATCTGTTGCAACAACATTTCACTGTGTATTATTTCATTACCTAGAAACTTTGCAAGTACGTCCGTGGGGAAATTAATGAACAACATGATAGGTTGCGGAAGGAGACCGCAGGAAACTCCTAGTAATAATCATGTGTGTTTAATTCTTAGCTCGAACGGTGGTTGGATCACTAATAGCCCTACCATCGACTGTCATTGATGATCTAGGAGTTACTGAAGAGGCTTACTAGGGAAATAAGCAGTGAGGTAGTTTCCTGCTGCTTTCTTCACCGAACCAGAAGTTGCTATTTCATATCCGTCTGCCATGCCCACTGAATTCCGCACACTAACAGGCCCTATGAGCTACATTTTCACGCCAGGAACTGGCTGCTTAAGGAATTATGTTACTATCATTACTCGAACCTCAGTTTCAGGTTGTCAAAGCCAAGGATAGACTAAACAGTTCAATGACACCATACCTCACACTATACCTCACCTCAAAGAATTTTGAGCAGACAGTGCGAATGAAAATTATTTTTATTTGCTTTAGATTAACCTCATTCTTCAAAAAATATTGGAAAATTAAATTGTAACCTATTTGATTAATAGTAAGAATAACACCTCAGAATTCGAAGATAGTCCGTACAAATCCAGCGACTGTCGTCTTGGCTTTGAAAGACGAGAAAGTCCATTCGACACTCAGTGTCGTACGGTGTCGGCACGTAAATGTTCTCTGGTGACACTTTGGAACAAAATTAATTAAAGCTCGGCTATAGATCACCAAACCGTGATCTTACCATTAAAACTGAAACATTATTAATAATAATAATAATAATAATAATAATAATAATAATAATAATAATAATAATAATCTGTTGTATACCACGTGGTAACAATATACACGTTAAAACAATAAAATAATAAACAAGCAAAGGAAAGATAAACAAAATACACTAAACAAGGACAACCAAAGGTAATATGAACGGACGTAGAAGAGGATGTGCAATATGCTGGACGGCTTTGCCGGGGACATAACCTGGACGCACTTAAGTTCTTTAATTCAGTCAATCATCTACCTTGAAATAGAGTTTGTTAAACATGATCAATCAAATTTCGAAGTAAATTATAAGGAAGGTAAACCAGAGACATTAACGGGCACAGTTGACGCTTGAAATTAGATCTACTGTTGAAATACACAAATTCGTGAGAAAAAATTCGAAAATGAATTTATTCACTGTGTGAGCGCGCACAGGCACTTGGGTTCGTGGTCCTGCCCACAGAACGCGGAGGATGTTCTGTCCAGCACATAAACGCTGTCAGATTTAAAAGTGATATCAAAGGAATTTAAAATTTTACAAAAAGATGTTACACAGCAACAAATTAGAAAACACAAGTAAGCTAACGGACATCTAGGGGATCCTAAGGACATAATCCTGTAAATAAAAGACCTATTTCTGAATTGAATATTCCCTAAGTTCAGGCAACCAACATTCACACATTTTATAGAAATTGATCTTAATTACTTTAATTTGTACAAATATGAAAATGTGCATATCATAATACCGAAAAGAGGCAAATAAAGAAAAGTACAATTACATTACTTTTATATTTAGATATACATGGTAAGGTTACCTGCTCACAAATAACAATGCGTCACAACGCTAACAAGCAGTATTTCGACTAAATCAAATCACGGAAAATGAAAAATTTCACGCGGGATTCCTGAAAGAGAAACAAGTTAAATTAAGGCAAGATAATGTTTATGATAATTAGAGTCCGGATTTTTATGCATTAATAGGTTAGAATGAAAACTTACTGAAGCGAGTAGCAAGTATAGTCTATCTTCACAACGACTGTGCTATGGAGATTGCATAAACATTAGGGGTACGGCTCATCAGAACCCCTATAATTTATGTTACTCTTGCTACATTATTGAAGAGCGGGTGGCCGACACTACCTACTAACCAAATTAGTTTTGCAATCTAACCTGTTACTGCATAAAAATCCGGGATTTAATGATAATAATCAAAAATCAAAATAATAACAAATCCAAAACTGATTTGAAACAGGCAGAAAATACACCAGCAGATGCCCAAAACAGGGAAATCTTCAGACCCCAAATTCACAAATGGCATGTTGACCAAGAGGGAAGACCAAAGAAGAAGACTAGAAAAATCTGGTCTGAAGACAGAAATGAAGCCCACAGTAAAAGAACGAAAGAAATATGGGCACAGAGTTAGCACATGCCTCCAAAATTATTACAAGAATTGTTTACCATCGCATGGAGTAAAGAATAGAAGAAAATCTCTCAGAGGATCAGGTCGGGTTTAGAAGAAACAGAGGAACAAGGGAGGCAATTCTTAGCCTTAGAACAATTGAACAAGCCCTAAGAATAAGAATATCCTAATTGCTTTCATTGATGTAGAGAAAGCGTTTGATAATGTTAACTGGAATATTATGTTTAATGCCGTTAGAAGTCTGAAAGTGGACTATAAAGATCGGAAAATCATTTATCAACTGCACTGTGGTCTTTCATCTCTGTTATTCAATATGTATTTAGAAGGAGCAATGACTTTCTGAGTGTGTGTGTTAAGGCAGGAGGCGGGGCGCCTCTTTCTTCGCCGGAAGAACATATACCAGGTAATGGCCACGTAAATTCAATCTTTCTTACTGTTTCCGCATACTTATCCAAGGGGAAGGTCCAAATTTCTAACTATGTAACCGCTTTAATGTAAACTTCTTCCTTTCCATGTAAAATTTCATGAAGTCTTTATCTGGAAATCGGGGATAGAGAGTGAGTTACCCTCTAGAGCTCCCCTTCATCTTGGTTTGAGGTGACTACGTTTTCGCAACCTTTCGTTGGTGTAATATATTAAAGTTATTTCTATGCGAGTCACCTCAGTAGTTTGGGACTAGCCCCAGTTTCATCGGCCGAGAGCTCTGTAGGTTTTTAATATTTCATTAACTGGGAGCGCAGTGTACGCCTCCCTTCAGTATATGTTCGGGCCATTTACTTAACCTGTTCTTTTCCGCAAAGGCCCGGTAGGTTGGGTACTAGATACCCCTGTACAAAACTATTTCCTTTTGTAATGCGTGCCTTGTGAGGCAAGAGAGTGTAATATTTTGATGTAATGTTGCCTTGAGTGGGCTGTAACAAATCGGGAGCATGTAGACTCTTTTCAAAAAATGTTAATAGTGAAGGGTGCCTCTGGAATGCTAGATATTGTAATTTTGGGAGAAAGTGCACTTGAATCAGGGGATTTCTGGCCTTGACTCTATCATTCCTCATTTTGTAAATTTTGTAAACTTAAGCTTGTAACTCAGAAAATCGAGGGCTTGAAGACCAAACTTGTTAAATTCCCTATTCTTGGGGTGTTCCACTCTTACTTGGCATTGTACCTGAGATATTATTTTTATCCAAGTGAAGTTTATTAAATGAAAAGTTGTTAAGTTATTAAGCTGTTGTTTTTGGAGAAATACAACGTTCTGTTCAAGTTTTAAATTAGATTTCGATATTTTAGATAGACCCATTCATCCCAGCACCTTCTTTAACCTCCTTCTGCTCCACGCGTAACCCCGTGACGACAACAACAACAATAATAATAATAATAATAATAATAATAATAATAATAATAATAATAATAATAATAATAATAATAACAATCTGCAGAACAGATTTTCTCCCCTTTTTCCTTCGCAACTCCAAAGTTGATATTATAAGCATATTATAAACTGGTAAAGTAGGAAAAAATATAATAGATGTAGAAAATGCTCCAGAATTTCTGATAACAGAAATTGGTCGTATAAGGGAGGTAAAGAAACTGAACATTCGGTTTAGAAAAATCCACCGTTGAAGAAAGCATACATGAGATGGAAAGAGTAGACGGTATAACACTATAACACCTTAATCAAATTGGCATGCTTAAATATGAGTGAATGTCTAGTACTGAATTTCAAGCTCAATAAATTAGAAGAACAGGAAAGAAGAATTATACGGAAAATACTCGGTCCGCTAAGAACTATAGAACTCTGAAAATCAAGAAGTAATAATGAAATATACCGGAACATAGAAAACGTATGAGGGGCTCTGGTTCAAAACTTGCCGAATGTATAATTTATAGTTTTGAAAAAGACGAGAAAAATGTGTAGTGGAATAAACGTTACTATTAGAATTGTTTTCTATTTTCTTATTTGTATTACTTTCGTTTTATATTTACGGTATGTTTAATGAGGTTAGTTGTAATGAATCTATAGAAATTTAAAATTTGATTTTATAGTAGGCAGATTTTGCTACGGAGTTCATACAAATTATTTTAAAAATAATGTTTAAATACCTGTTTGGTTTTTATACTATTTCAAATTTACTACTACATAGATAGACGATAGTGATAGTGATAATTGCACCATGAAAACAGTACTTCACAGCTTTTGGATACTGTTTTTTTTGCTATTTGCTTTACGTCGCACCGACACAGATAGGTCTTATGGCGACGATGGGATAGGAAAGGCCTTGGAAGCGGAAGGATGCGGCCGTGGCCTTAACTAAGGTACAGCCTCGGCATTTAGATACTGTTTTCAAGCTGTTTTAGTCCAACTAAGTGTTATGCGCTATGGATCACTTTAAACAAACTGCGTACTAGTATCATAACCCACCTCTGAATCACGTGGTTCGCAGGTAGCATCTTGGACTTCATCTTGTAAATTTCCCATCTTTCATCCATCACACCTTCGTAATATAACAAATCAGAGACATCCCTCCATGAATCCCCAAAGTGTTTTCATCACTAGCATCTTCACGTTCTGAAATAGAAATTCCTGTCAAAAAATTCAAAAAAGTGAAAAAAGATTTTCTCCATACATCTGCCTGATGGCTACGGCTCGTTTGCATTGTTGGGACTCTAGTCGTCAAGTCTTTGGGACTGGTAGACAGCGGTCATGATGTTCCCTCTATAATTTAACAACCTCGCGCCAATGTGTTCCGCAATACTGTTTGTAATGTCCGTAATAATGCAATTAATCTTTTGATTGTGATCTTCAACAAATCCTGAAAGATTGCTCCTGATGTGTAAGTGCATTAAGCAGGTTTTGATACAGATTTTCGTTGCCTGCCTAGTGCACTAAGCTGGTTTTGCAGCGGAGCCTTATATGCAAGTCTTCTGAAAATGAAAAATGAGAATCCACAGCCTGTTTCCAATCATTTGATCGGATCTGTAATGGAATGAATGAAGCCCCCATTTAGCGGCGGCGAGGATAGGAAATCTGCCGGCTGCCGAAATCTGTGGCACTCTTCTGCGGCAATGATAAATGACTGAGAGATGAAATGAAATGTTAATGGAGAGTGTTGCTGGAATGAAATGTGACAGGGAAAACCAGAGTACCCGGAGTAAAACCTGTCCCGCCTCCTCTTTGTCCAGCACAAATCTCACGTGGAGTGACCGGGATTTGAACCACGGTATCCAGCGGTGAGAAGCCGGCACGCTGTCGCCTGAGACACGGAGGCTTCTCAACAATCTTCTAACATGGTGTTTGATGTGTTTGATACAGACGTTCGCGTACTTCAGTAGCTTCTGTTCTGGACTTTTAGACACCAATAATAAGCCAAATTGGCCAAAAATGCATTTAGCAGGTTTTGTTCCGGATCCCATCATATAATAAAGAATACGGAAAAGGCGATTGATATTTTTTGGACATTTATACAGAATGGATCACAACAGGTTAACCAAACAGATCTTCAAATAGCTTTGGAACAAGAAATCGCAAGTTGCTTTTTGCTTTACGTCGACCGACACAGATAGGTCTTATGGCGACAATGGGACAGGACGGGGCTAGGAGTGGAAAGGAAGTGGCTATGGCCTTAATTAAGGTACAGCCCCAGCATTTTCCTGGTGTGAAAATGGCAAACCACAGAAAACCATTTTCAGGGCTGCCGACAGTGGGGTTCGAACTCACTATCCCCCGAATACTGGACACTGGCCACACTTAAGCGACTGCAGCTATCGAGCTCGGTGAACGAAAAATCAACGACAACAACCTGGATTATGAAGTCAAGAAAAATTGAGAAAGGAACAATATTGGAGAGAAAGAAGAACAGAGAGATTTTTAGAAATAAAGTGTTAAACACAATTAGGAGGATTCCAAGGTCGGAGAGGAAAGAAAAACAGACTCAAAATGGTCAGAGGAGGGTAAAAGGGGACATAGTGAGAAGATACAGGAGTATTGGAAGAGGAAGATTTTTTTTTTTGCTAGTTGTTTTACGTCGCACCGACATATATAGGTCTTACGGCGACGATGGGACAGGAAAGGGCTAGGAGTGGGAAGGAAGCGGCCGTGGCCTTAATTAAGGTACAGCCCTAGCATTTGCCTGGTGTGAAAATGGGAAACCACGGAAAACCATTTTCAGGGCTGCCGACAGTGGGGTTCGAACCTACTATCTCCCGAATACTGGATACTGGCCGCACTTAAGCGACTGCAGTTATCGAGCTCGGTGAAGAGGAAGAAGGAACAGCATTGAGAGTGGCACGTAGTCCTTATAATTCGTATTGGAAAGAAAAAAAGAATGAAAGAAAGGAAAAGAAAGAAAGAAAGAAAAAAGAAAGAAAGAAAGAAAGAAAGAAAGAAAGAAAGAAAGAAAGAAGAGGTGCCGTAACTTAGTCCAGCAGAAATTCTTTTAGGTGCCAGTAAGTTTACAGACACGAGGCTGACGTATTTGAGCCCCTTCAGATACCACTGGACTGAGCCAGGACCGAATCCACCACCTGGAGCTCAGGAGGCCAGCGATGTACCATCTGAACTACTTGCTCCGGCAAAACGTCAAAATTAACATCCAGACGGGCTAAACAGTGTCCAACAAAATACCTGCAAAATGTAGTTGTGTCTATCCGACTATGGTTATTATTATTATTATTATTATTATTATTATTATTATTATTATTATTATTATTATTATTATTATTCCTGCAGTTGAATGGCAGGTATTAATTAGAAATATTATTTTCTAGAATTTTGCCAATTATCTGTGGTCCGAGCGCTGTTTGTATTTGGCCCAGTTTTATGCCCGGATGCCCTTCCTGGCGCCAAACCTACGCGGAGTTATTACGTGTTGATGTGATGGGGTATGTCTTGTTTCTTTACGGGGTGGGGTATGAAGTGAGATGAAGCTTCGTACCGAGTTTTTACGACCGGATGCTCTTCCTGACGTCGACCTCATCAGAGGAATTAATGAGATGAAATGAATGACATGGTACATGATAGTAGAAAGTGAGAGCGCAAAATCCGGTGCCGGCATATAGCCTACTCCTGTGAAAGAACACCAAGCGATCCTCTCAAGGCTTAACGTCTCCATCTGACGGAAGAATAACCATTAACAACGTCATATGCCCTCACTCCACACGAACAGTGCGGAGAGGTTTGTAACTGAATCCAGGCTTTTGGCACACAGTTTATTGATTATAAATTATGGTTTATAGTGTGAAGTATTCTAAGCCTCCGTAGCTCAGGCCGCAGCGCGTCGGCCTCTCACCACTGGGTTCCGTGGTTCAAATCCCGGTCACTCCATGTGAGATTTGTGCTGGACAAAGCGGAGGCGGGACAGGTTTTCCTCCGGTTACTCCGGTTTTCCCCTGTCATTCCAGCAACACTCTCCACTATCATTTCATTTCATCTGTCAGTCATTAAACATTGCCCCAGAGGAGTGCGACAGGCCTCGGCAGCCGGCACAATCCCTATCCTCGCCGCAAGGTGGGGCTTTATTCATTCCATCCCCGACCCGGTCATTGACTGGAAAACAGGTTGTACGTTTTCATTTCAGTGTGAAGTATTCTATATAAATGAAGATGAAAATTAAGACGAATAAACGCCCAGTTAGAAGAATTAACCCGACAGTGTTAAAACCCTGGCCTGGCCAGGAATCGATCACGGGGCCCTGCGAATCGAAGGCCATTATGCTAACTATTCCTTCAAAGATCAGGACACGTGTTAAATAGAAATGTTAATTAACAATAATAGTAGGGCCTATAGAAATGTTATATCCTGTTAGAAGACCTATCGTAATCGACAACTGGGTCAGGAAGATCCTGTTTACGTGTTGGAACTCGCGTCGACATCAATTTGTTTCGGATGGGATGGACCAAAGTGTTGCTTTCCATCAGGTGATTCCTCGCATGTTGACCCATCGGTGAGATCCCGACCAGAGTAGGTCGCAAGTAGTTTTGACCTTGCCTGGTTGACCGTTTCTCTCTCTCTCTCTCTCTCTCTCTTTCTCTCTCTCACTCTCTGACTAGCAGGCTACCAGCCCACCATTCTTTATGTCCCCTAAGGAGCACGGCCAAGGAACCGCTAAAGTACTTCAGCTTTCTGTGCGAGTCATTTATAACACCAGCTATCATTCCAGTTTCAATTCCTTATTGCGTTCCATCCCGGCTATCTCCAAAGTTCTCACAGTATTTACAGCGTGTGCAAATGAAGTCATTTGCCTTAACGAAGGAAATGGATTGAGAACAAGAACATAAGTTCAGTAGTGAACGTGAGAAATATTGGGTTTATCTTCCACACGACAGGATACCTACACAGAAACGAGGCTTTGTCGTAAGAAAATCAGGAGTAACGCCTTCAGTACTAAAGTAGCCAACTCATTGTGGTTGTGTATATGTGGTGTATACTTGAGCCTGGAAATCTCGGTAATTATTATTATTATTATTATTAATAATAATAATAATAATAATAATAATAATCACACTAATACCGGGTGAGTTGGCCGTGCGGTTAGGGGCACGCCACTGTGACCTTGCATCCGGGAGATAGTAGGTTCGAACCCGACTGTCGGCAGCCCAGACGATGGTTTTCGGTGGTTCCCCATTTTCACACCAGGCTGTACCTTAATTAGGTCCACAGTCGCCTCCTTCCCCCTCCCAGGACATTCCTATCCCATCATTGCCATAAGACCTATCTGTGTCGTAAAACAAATATCTTAAACAGGCTAATAAAATCACACTAATGTCCAACTTAAGTCCCTGCCTAATCAAGGTCCCATTGTCACAGTCACGCAGATCACCCGTCGGAGGACTTGCAAAAGGCCTTTTCGGAGGCCACACGCCATAATAATAATAATAATAATAATAATAATGATAATAATAATAATAATAATAATAATAATAATAATAATAATAATAAAAGGCAAAATAGTTACATTTTTTATAGTTCGTACTGTACCCATGACCTTCGAATCATAAGGAGCCAGAGTCCTAAATTCATTACATGAGGTCCCATATAAATTACAAGTCATGAGCTCTAGCTGAATTTTCTATCTCTGACCAGAGATAGAACGTGGAGAACAGGTGGTGATTCTCATTCTCACGGTAGATAAATTACGTCACCCGCACGTGTAGAATGTCCAGGGATACGAAGTAGCTTGGCGAAATTATTTTCCTAGTAAAGGTACATTTTAAGAAGAATTGGCCACGAAACAGCAGTAATAAACGTCAGGAAATTGTAAGTGAAACAATTTGATTATTAATGGTACAGAGTTTAGACCGCTAAATAGCTCCAGAAGGAAAATTGTCGAACAAGTTTTACTCCAAGCTGGAGCACTACACAGGAGTCTGAGCTCCAAAATACCAGAGCACAGCTTCACAGTTTCTTCTGTTTCTTTTGATACACTTATCAATCACTACCGATCTGCATTTAGGACAGTCACCCAGGTAGCACATTCCCTACCTCTTGTTTTCCTAGCCTTTTCTTAAATGATTGCAAAGAAATCGGATATGCATTGAACATCTCCCTTGGTAAGTTCTTCTAATTCCAAACTCCCTTTCCAATACAAAATATTTGCCCCAATTTGCCCTCTTGAATTCCAGCTTTATCTTCATACTGTGATCTTTCCTACTTTAAAAGACACCACTCAGACTTATTCGTATACTGATGTCATTCCACGCCATCCCTCCACTGGCAGCTCGGAACATACCCCTTAGTCGAGAAGCTTGTCTCTTTCGTCCCAAGTCTTCCCAGCCCAAACATTACAACATTTTTGTAACGCTACTCTCTTGCTGGAAATCACCCAGAAGAGCCCGAGCTGCTTTTCTTTGGATATTTCCATTTATTGAATCAAGTAATCCTGGCGAGGATTCCATACATTGGAACCATACTCTAGTTGGTTTCTTACCAGAGACTTATATGCCCTCTCCTTTACATCTTTACTACAACCCTCATAACCATATGCAGAGACTGTACCCTTTATTTACAATCATATTTATGTGATTACTCCAATGAAGATCTTTCCTTACATTAAGACCTAGGTACTTACAATGATCCCCAAAAGGAACTTTCACCCTATCAACGCAGTAATTAAAACTGAGAGGACTTTTCATATTTGTGAAACTCATTTTTACCAGTAGTCTCCCATGACCTACCTTATCAAATGCCTTAGATAGGTCAATCGCTATACTGTCCATTTGACCTCCTGAATCCAGGATATCTGCGATACCTTGCTGGAATCTTACCGGTTGAGCTTCAATGGAATAACCTTTCCTAAACCCAAACTGCCTTCTATCAAACCAGTTATTAATTTTGCTAACATGTCTAATATAATCAGAAAGAATGCTTTCATGAAACGCATGTCAAACTTACTAGCCTGTAATTTTTCAGCTTTACGTCTATCACCCATTCTTTTACACACAGAGGCTACTATAGGAACTCTCCATTAATTCGGTATAGCTCCTTCATGCAAAAATAATCACATATGTACTTCATATTGTCTTTAGTATATCCCCAGAATCCTTATCAATTCCATGGGCTTTTCTATTTTTAAAAATTTTGTACCTTACTGTAAATGTCATTGTTATCGTAAGTAAATTTTAATACGTCTTTAGTATTGGTCACCTTCTCTATCTGGACATTATCCTTGTAACCAGCAATCTTTACATACTGCTGACTGAATACTTCTGCCTTTTGAACACCCTCGCATATACACTTAAGTTACACTAGGCAACACATCGGGTGACCCCATTTTCGAGTTTTCATACGTGGTTACCCCATGTTGAGATTATCAATTGCTCCACAATAAGATTGATCATTGTTCCTAAAGGGAGCCAAAAACGGAGAAACAGTTACAGAATAAACAGGGCCATAATTGCCCATACTACATGGCCTTAATAGTAAAAAGAAAAGGTTGCACATACCGGCCGTAAACAAAAGACAAGGAGGCGAAACACTAACACTCCTTACAGAAATTACTAGAAACCTAAGTGGGCTTACGGCCCAAAGATAGAGACTAGTGACATACTACAAAGGGGTGACAAGATTTCAAAATTTTAAGTTTGAAAACTTTAGTCACCCAATGCAGGGTTGAATGGGAAACGACAGAGGGTCACCACTCTTACTTCCCTCATATTACATATTTCCCAGTAGGGAATAGAAACAGAGTCCTCAGAGTTCGCCGAAAATCCCACATTTAATCCACCGGTTTACAAAAGTACATTAAAAGGAAACGGCTGAAAGCATCCCATCAAACTACCCGCAGGCGCTATTACACGTTTAGGTAAATTCTGTCATTACATTGTATCGCTGGATGTTCTTCAAGCATACCGCGCCCCTGCGAGCTAGGCGTCCATCAATACGCACTCCCAAGCACTGGAGCAATTCAGACAAGAGGACACTAAAGTGCCCCTTTTTATAGTTCCGTATGGGGAAGCTTCCAGAACTCTTTGCTAATAAGCTACTCTTGCACATGTCCTGTGAACATGAACTTCCTATCTGTAGTCTTTCAAGGTGTTCTGGTTTATAAGAACATGAGTGTATTGAACCCATGACCTTTGTGCCCTAAGAACATTATGCATAATGTAACAATTAAATTAAAAGTTGGATTCTTGATAGCATGGATTTGACACGTGACGAGGGGGTGATTACCTTCGGTCCCACGCTCTGGGGTATGTGACGTCAACCACACGTGTCGACGGCAGAAGAATCTCAAGTCATTTTTATGAACTATTTCAAAGCGCGTGTACACGGCGTGACCACGCCAAGTCAAAAAAATATAGTGCCTATCAAAGGAGGTCAATCATCTCACAAATCGAACCCGTAAAATTTTTAAATGTCCATGAACACTACCGCCAGAAATGTAGCAAGCATGTAGTCACTTTCAAAACTCTTGAAATTACAGTTTAGGTAAGTCAGAAAATTTATAAAATTTTTCTTGGTGGCAAAGGGAGAGATCCGAAGAGAGGGGGTAACTGCTATAAATATGAAGGGACGCCATGACGAAGCTTCCTTCTCCGGCATTTGTGATACAAAGCGGACGAAAATTTGTTGAGCTGCTCTGCGAAATCAAACAAACGAAAGTAGACTGAGTTCAACTGCAGATTTTAGCCATTGCGGCTAAGTCTTGACTCCATGAGGAGATAGTTTTCTTGAGTGAAATAACTGTACCAGATAGGACGGTCAAAGTACTGAAATATTCTAATGTGATTAAGTAATTCGTGTGCGGGAATAATTATAATCCATCGTGTGCGCTCCGCAAACAAGTGAAGGGTATTTCTTTTTTTTTATGCTTTATTCCAGGAAACCTGAAGAAACATAATGAGATGTACAGCCATGAATGTAAAGATGGCTAAATAAAATGCCAGGGTCACAGGTGAGCCCTAAGACGAATACTGGCGTGACGACATGAGGTAGATGGCTTTCCATCTTACTACCTCTTATATCTCGTCTCGTGATTTCTAAAAGTGTATTTGCAGGGGGATATACGACGCAGTGGTCGCCCTACTAAGTTTTGTAAATGTGAGAGTACGACTAAAAGAGTCATTTGTTTTATTTCCCACTTGGATAAAATTTTGAAGTCTTGCGAGTGTCGTATAATGTTATAAAAGTTATTGAATAGGGTTCTGAAGTGATATCACGTCCAATGTAGATCGTCAACCGTGTGAGTGTACTGCCTGTATTTTGTGGTGTCGAAGTAAGATGTTCATTCGATGTAATATTCTTCTGTCTGCAATTTGACGTTAATAATAATAATCCATGGTCACTCATTTTCAATCGAGTGGAAGCGCGCTGTCGGGTGAGAGCCAAGGGTGATGAATTTGGTCACGGAGAGAAACGTTTTATTTAATGCCCACTTTAAACTGTGTCTGACTGACAATAAAAGATCTAGTAGAATGTTTCAGTCATTTCTCGTAAAAATCAAGTTATTAAATACGATATCATTTATGCGAAGTTATTCATGATTAATGCATTGTGCGATATTAGACGTCGGGATTTCTAGTGAGGATTTTATTCCAGTTCTTTGTCGAGGATAATTGTGGAGCTGGGAAACAGAGGTTAGTTTTGTGAATCAGGTTGGACCTGTCATTGAAGCCGGGACACGGAAGCCCGAGGAGTGTTTTATATGAGTTGAGATGAGATGTGCGAATCAGGTTAGAGTCCTGTCATTGAAGCCGGGATATGATAGCCCGAGGAATATTTTATAATGTTGGGAATGGAAAGGAATTCATAGAAATCCATAGCGGTATAATTGGCGACGCGTATAATTAGTGTGGGCATCTTGAAGCATATCTGTGCATTTTGTTGGTTAGAATATCGTATTTGTTTAATCATGTCGGCAGAGTTTAAAGGGAGCATTTTGAGAAGTCAGTCAGGTAGAACGAACCGGGTGGTTTATGTAACTGCCAAGCGAGCATGGGGTGAGAGACCTCAGCTATGATAACGCGAAAAAGAGTGGAGTTGAGATTGTACTGTAATTCTCGGCCAGGGGAAACGTTAAAATGCTGGATTTAGTTGAAAATTCATAGCCGGTAATGATCTAAGTATTGTGAAATACTGTAATTGAGGACGTAATGAACATTTGAAACCATGAACTTTGAGTATAAGGAACAGAGTAACCAAATTTAGGGTTGTCCAAAATATAAAGCGATGGTCGTGATTGATCGGTTTGTCAGCGAGGGGTGTGCAAAATTCATAATGGTAATGACGAGATATGACATCGTAATGATATGGCGAGTTGTTTGGTTTGTGCGTAGATTATTAGGATATCCAAGTGTTAATAACGGTTAGGACTAGATTAGATTTTTAAGCATGATATCACGAGATGGGATATATAGCTGGACATGAATGATGTAACAAATTCTTTTCCAGCCAGATAAACATCGCAATATTGAATTCACATCACAGCTGCGTAGAAAGTTGTGAAGAAACCAGAGTCCGCGGAAATAAAATTTACTGTTCTTTAACATTTCGATAAATCATTTAAATTTATTAAATTATTAAATTCAGTGAAACCACATTTTGAAATAACTTTAATCAAGCGAATAACTTGGAGATGCATTCTGGAAATTTTAATTTGTTGTCTGGCGAATATTAAAAATAAAGTAAAGATAAAAGGGACATATCCGAAGGAAATGGATTTTTCTGCCACAAAGTTTGTGAGCATTGCTGTTGTTGTAATTATTGAACTTTGATTGATTGAGCAGTGAATGTGCTGGGGATAGTAAAGTGGAACTTTGGTCATCAACCGATGTAACTTAATTGTGTTTAGCCTTCAGCTTAGAAACCTGGATGGTCAGGGGGTCATCAACCTCAGTGACTTAGATTAGGGCCATATGCCATTGTAGCATCATTTCCTTGCGGTCATCATCCACAATGACTTTAAAGTAACTTAGAAGATTAGATGTCGGTCCATGACGTAGACGCAGGTCACATCGATTCAATTAAGGGTCCATGCCGTAGAACCACTGTGTGGCACACACCGATTGGACGGCCTTAATTATAACCAGAGTCCAGAGTTCGTGTTACGAGGGCTGGACCATAACGAATCACTATGATGGTACATGTGGTCTCACATGGAAGCCGAATTTAAGGATTTCCAGACTTTCCTTTCTTAAATGATTAATAATTGAGACAATGGTTTCTAGTAAGAATGTCCATCAGGCAGTTACGTTAAAGTCTCACTCCAGTGTTCTGACCATTATGTAAAAATGGACACAATTGACTTCTATGATACCATTGACATGCTTCAGAATTTTCCTGAATAAATAGGAATCCTTTAAATAGACCTTTCATTCCAGTAGATAGATTAGAATTACTGAACCCTACCTTTACCTCAGCAAGTGACGAAGAACCCGAAACGACCCAAGAGACAGATCTCATGAACTTTGCTGATAGGTAAGAAAGGTAGGTATCCCTCAATATGGACCAAAAGGGTTCATTAAAATGGCTTCCAACGTGGTGGCTTCAGTCACTTAAGAGAGGGCCTAAGTACATCGAGAGAAGAACTACAAGTTAGGTTGGTTGACATCAGTGAAGTGATGACCAATTGTAGGAGTGGTATACGTTGGTCGATCATTAAAATGTCGCACCAACGATGGGGCATAAGTCACGATAACGATGAGGGAACCTAAGTCACGATAACGATAAGGATATTTTGGAAAGGTCGTGTACTAGAGGAAATGAGAAATAATGTTGAGGCTATGCCACATTATGGATGATAAAATCGTGCGCCAGAGTTGGTAGTGAACTCGAAGAAATAGATAAACGCCCGATGAGTAAGGCTAGGAGATACCACTATGAGAGTAATTTATCTACTGAATGAAAGGTATAGTTTAAGTGTGTTAGTGTAATTTCCCAAATTTTTGAATACTGGTTTGAGTGTTTTGGCTGATCACTTTGATCGAGTGAACATTGCGGTTCACGTTTTATTAAATAAAATTTTTAGAGAATGTTGCATTAACAGTGTTATGTGTTAGATAGAAGGATGTTGTGATGTTTATCGTTGTAGTCTTATTATACGCCGTTGAAGTCTCGGGCTCACCGATGACCTATCGTTTTCTGTTAAATACAGTATGTTTATGCAGGAGGGAGAATTGGCCCAAGGGCAGGTGGCCCAAATGATCAAGGACTTAATGGAGAGGATGGAAAATAATAAGAAGGACTTTATGGAGAGAATGGATGCCGATAGGAAGGACTTAAGTGAGAGTATTAAATCTATGGGTGTAAGGTTGGATAATAAGCTGGAGACAGTGGACAATAAATTAGATAGTGCAGATGTAGAATTAAAAGGTATGAAGGAAGTTGTTCAAAATGTTGACATTAAAGTGCAGGACACTCAGGATAGTTGTAAGGAAGCTAGCGTTGATATTAGGAAGGACATTGGTGACTTTAAACATGAAATAAATCAGCAGTTTATAGAAACTCGCGAGCTACATCGTGTTCTTAGTTAAAATCAGGACATGATTAGAGTAGACCTCGATAGGCACGTCAACGAAAGTAGAGAACTACATCAGCAGTTGATGTCAGATCAAGCTGAGCTTAAGGCCGATCTGAAGACAGAGGTAGAGAAGTTCAACATCATGCGTGAAGACGATAAGTCAAAGGTCTTCACAGCAATGAATGAACATAAGGAAATGTTGTGTAAAGAGATAGCCGTCGTAAATGACAAAGTAGACCAGGTAGCCGAAGACGTCAAGGCAACTGTAGACCAGCGTATTGAGGCCATTGACTTTAAATTAATCCAGATGAATAAAGAGGATATGAGAAAATTAGGTACAACTCAGGAAGAAACGGCTAGGAGTATTGAGGAGGTACAAGCAGATATTGAGGAACTAGGAAAAGATCTAGGCGATACAAGGGTAGACCTATCGAAACAACTTAAAGATACCCAAGATAAGGTCATAACACTGAGCGATGAGTTGACATCTGTTCACGAGGCTCTTAAGGGGGAAGTTAGTGCCCGGAAATTGGAACTGGATGGGTTAGTGAACAATATCGTAGGAGTCCAGGCCAAGATAGAGGAAGTGGTTAGTAAATCTCGCCGCACCTCAGATATGTCGTTCAGTTGCCCTAGCAACGCTAGTAGTCTCATACATCCTGCAGGGAACGGACACTTTGACAATTCTACCCATTCTCAGGGACAAAACGTCACTAATGTTATAAACATGATTCGTCTTAAGGAAGATCAGCCTAAGAAATTCGATGGCAGTGGTACACAGACGCCAAAGGGTTTTCTTAGAGAACTTAGGGAGTATATTCGCGATAATAGGATACCTGAAGAGAGGCAACTAAGGACTGTGGAACGGTACCTAGACGGAGTTGCGTCGCTGTGGTTCAAAGGTTTCCGATATAGCTTTGACACGTTCGAGGAATTTCAGACCGCATTTTTGGGCAAATTTTGGAATTCTGAGATTCAGCAGAACCTAAGGCTAGAGTTATATAGTCGCCGGTATAACACAGCAGGACCGCCGAAATTTTCGCTATATTTTACCGAACAATTAGTTAAGTTCAAGGAACTGGAATCAGCCCCAAGTCAGCAAGAACTGGTTCAGGCTATCCAGAAACAGTTCCCACCGGATATCCTGAGGATATTAATTGCTGCGAAGGTCGAAACCCCGATGCAGGCAGAATTGATATTGCGACAGCTGGACCAGACCCATTCGCATCAATCAGCCCCGCGAATAGTCAGGCATTCAGAGCCCCAGGTGAATGTCGTAAATCACAGCCAGGAGAGCGCGCCAGATAGGGAAGTTTCACGAGCACCGAGATATGAGAATGAGGGGCGGCGGTTCGACACCAGGCCATACCAAGGTAGGAAGAACTGGGAACAGCCCAGATACCATCACGAAGAGTGGGACAGACGCCGAGAACAATGGAGAAGAAACCAGGGTCGATACCAGGGGAACTCAGATCTAAGACGAAGGAACCCACGCGGGAATGAAGGCAACAGAAGAGGGGACGGTTACGAAAATTCCAGACGTTCTGACCGTTGGCACGGGCCTGAAGAGAGAAGGAGAGAAGGGGACCAGTATTTGAGAGAGCTGAGGTTAGGTACCGGACAGGACAAATGGAAGGACAGCATCCAACGAAGGGAAGTCAATACTGACTGTGTAGGAGCTCAAGACATGTCCCATACTGGAGCTATCCGAAAGACCTACCACCAGGATAGGGAATTAAACCCTAACGCGCCTCATTTCGACGAAAGTCTGAACTCGTCAAATGAGCGAAAAAAAAAACTCCAAATTTCCAGTAGTGGTTACGAGACAGGATTCCCACACACAGCCTGAATACGTTTCTCGCGACGGCTGGATAGTAGCCCAGATTGACTCCTGGATTATACAACCAGATGAATTAGTGGAAGACCACCTCAGACAGGAGGTTAGGAAAATAAGAGAGCTACCAATCATTAATGTCAGGATATGCAACTTTAAGGTGAGCTGTTTATTGGATACAGGCGCCAGCATCAGCTTAATTTCACAAAATTTCTTTAACGAATTGTCTACTCGGAAGAAATTGCCAGAAATTCCTGTAGCAAATATCAAAATTAGAGGAGTCATTCCCGACAAAACTGCCATTTGTAAAACGCAGACATTTTTGGATTTGCAGATAGGAGACATGACATTTTCGCATCCTTTTGTCATAATTTCAAAGCTGCACTATAATGTTATTCTGGGAGCAGACTTCATTTGTGAAAGTAATGCCGTCATCGATTTAGGAAGGAGAGAGGTGAAATTTGGGAAGGATGACGGACCGGAATTAGTAGCTCTAAACGAAGAATCATTGGGTCAGACTGGGAGAAGAATGTGTGAGGAAGAAGTCCATTTCACTACCGTTTCTAAGGAGGCAGAAGAGGAGATAGAACAGGGAACAGAAGAGGTCAACCAGGAAGAGTGGGATGTCCTCGAGACTGAATTGGGAAAGGCTGTAGAAGATTTGATAAATCAGAAAGTATCAGAATGCCCAGGGACGGCGGAAGAGAAGATGAAGTTGAGGGAACTACTTCTCAAATATCAGGATGTATTCGATTCAAAGCCAGGATGCATTCCAAATTTCAAATATGTGTTGGCTGTAAACAGTTGGGAGCCGTTTAAACGTAGGCCGTATCCCATTCCGGAGAAACATCGCCAGGAGGCTGGAAAAATTATTAAAGAGATGGAAGAAAGTGGGTTGATTTCCAAGGCAAATACACCATTCGTTAATACCTTAGTTACCGTTCAGAAACCCGACGGGTCCCTGAGGGTATGCTTGGATGCGAGGGTCGTAAATGACAGGCTAATCCCTGAAAATGATAGAGCTCCTCCCATCAAAGCAGTTATTAGGAGGTTTAGGGGCAAGCGCCGCTTCACTAATATTGATCTGACCTCGTCGTATCATCATATAATGCTCGATGAGAAGTCAAAATTGTTTACTGGATTCCTGTATGACCAGCACACGTATGTTTTTAACCGTCTCGCGTTTGGAATAAAAAAACGCCGGTGCAGCTCTCATACGCGCCCTAGATCGCAACCTCACCGAACAAGTTAAGGCCATAACTACGCGCTATGTCGATGACATATTGCTTTCGTCGAAGGATTTCGAGGAAAATCTTCATCATCTCGAGTTGCTGCTCGAAAATCTCAGGGTGGCTGGTTTTAAGATCAACTTGAAAAAATCAAATTTCGGACAGGAGGAAGTTCTCTTCTTAGGACATATCATTGATGGTGAAGGAGTACGCCCTAACCCAGTGAAATTGCAGGCAATTGACAACTTTCCAAGGCCTATCAAGGTAAAGAACGTCCGACAGTTCTTGGGTATGAGTCAATTTTTCAGTGATCACTGTCCAAATTATACGGAGGTTGTGGCTCCATTGCAAGATTTGCTAGTAAAGAACAATCGATGGAAATGGTCTAGGGAACATGAGATTTCTTTTCGGGATACTAAGGAGATGTTAGCTAGAAGTGTGAAGCTAGGGTACCCGAATTTCGATAAGGCCTTTATCTTGCAAACTGATGCTTCCACCGTAGGGATTGGTGCAGTTTTATACCAAGAGGAAGGAGAAGAACCCAAGAAGAAGAACTACTTGGCATTCTTTAGCCGTAAACTTAGGAAACACGAGCTAAAATACAGTGTCACTGAATTAGAAATGCTTGCAATTGTTCAATCACTACAGCACTGGAGAAAGATGATTTTTGGATTCCCTATAACCATTAGGACGGATCACAAGGCCTTGACCTTTGTGATGAAGACGGTAGTTGCTAGCGAGAGAGTAGCTAGGTGGGCACTGTTTATCCAGCAGTTTGATCTGACCATCGAGCACTGTTCGGGAATGTCAAATGTCCTGGCGGATGCCCTAAGTCGAAACCCAAACGATAACGAACATGAGGTGAACTTCGTGGAGTTAACTGACGAAGATAGAACCTTTCTAAATGAGCTGACACGATTACCAGAATGTCAACGACAGGACCAGTTCTGTGGCAGGTTAATTTCGTTGTTGAAGGGAGAACTTCCACATGACGACCCAGGACGTGGAGAAGTTGAGAAGCTAGCTGAGAGCTATTTGTTTGTCGACAACACCTCGTTGAAATTCATAGACAAGGATCACACTAAATCTCGAATTGTGGTACCACCACCACTTAGGAAGGGTCTTATATGGCATGCCCATAGGATAACCGGTCATGGTGGGATTGACAAGGTCACCGCCACCCTTCAGGAAACGTTCACCTGGGTTCATCTACGAGAAGACGTGAGAAGCCTTGTAATTACATGTGACACATGCCAGAGGGTTAAGGCGAACCCGTACCTCATTCGACAGGCGCCGATACCTCTCTTACCAGCTAAACCTCGTGAATTGTTCGCGATGGATATTTACGGAGTCCTTCCCAAGTCACGTAGAGGGAATAGATACGTCTTGGTAACCGTGGACGTATTCTCTAAGTTCACATCGTTATGTCCATTACAGAAAGCAAACACTAAATTGGTATTAAGAGCTATAAATAGGACCATAATTCCAGCTATGGGGAAGCCCATGTTTTTATTAACGGACCACGGCACACAATTTACCTCAGCTCAATTTAAACAGGAGTTGCAAAGGCTTGAAATTCGACATATTCTTAGTTCAGTTCGCCATCCGGAGGGAAACCCGTCAGAGCGAATTATGCAGGTCATCGCGAAATTCTGTCGGATCTTCTGTGCTCAAGAGCATTGGAGATGGATGGATGTGTTACCTATCATAGAAGATTGCGTGAATAACACAATCCACGAATCTATAGGGTGCGTCCCAAATGTGGTTCATTCCAATATTTATCCTCTGAGACCATGGCACGCAGTGGTGAAGTGTCCGAGCGACCCACGGCCGACTCAAGCGATGCGCATTGAAGAGACAGCTAGGCATCTTCGTCAGCAAGCTGACCGACGTTTGAGACGCGTCAAAAATAAGAGATTTCATCGGCCCTTGAAAGAAGGCGAATATGTGCTTGTTCGTAAACCCGCTCTTTCAAAACCTGAGGACAAGTATTACGCGAAGTTTGCACCGTTGTATATGGGTCCATTTAAAGTCATCCAGAGTTTCCGAAATAATTCCTATAAAATCCAGTCGTTAGATGGACGCTCTGAGGCTATTTTCAATGCAGCCAACTTGAAGGTTTATCGCAAACCTGAAGATATGGCGGACCAGGAAGTTAACCTCATTGAATCAGTGGTGGATCAAGATGTGGAACCGCTCGAAGAAAAGCAGGATGACCCACTGAAACGATGTAGGGAATGCAGGCAAGTCCCAGACTCTGTGATATTGAGAGCATTTGAGGAGTATTGGAATCTTACAGAGAAAATCTCGATAGAACAGGGAGAATTTGAGGAAGGTTCTGAGGAGGAAGACTTTGACAGCGAGGAAGACTTTGACGGCGACGAAGGGATAAATAGCTCAGTCGAAAATTCAGTGGAGAACTACCAGGAAGCTGAAGGCATCAACCAGTATCCGTACACCAGAAGATAACCAACTGCATAAGAGAGAAGAAAGGAATTTATGTTCAAAGGTCATGTTTCATCAGACGTCAAAATTAGAAATTTCGCCATCTGGAGTATTTAAAGGAAATTCCTTGTCACTGCGCGAAAGGAATTCGTGTCTTGGGGGAAATATGAACCCATGACCTTTGTGCCCTAAGAACATTATGCATAATGTAACAATTAAATTAAAAGTTGGATTCTTGATAGCATGGATTTGACACGTGACGAGGGGGTGATTACCTTCGGTCCCACGCTCTGGGGTATGTGACGTCAACCACACGTGTCGACGGCGGAAGAATCTCAAGTCATTTTTATGAACTATTTCAAAGCGCGTGTACACGGCGTGACCACGCCAAGTCAAAAAAATATAGTGCCTATCAAAGGAGGTCAATCATCTCACAAATCGAACCCGTAATATTTTTAAATGTCCATGAACACTACCGCCAGAAATGTAGCAAGCATGTAGTCACTTTCAAAACTCTTGAAATTACAGTTTAGGTAAGTCAGAAAATTTATAAAATTTTTCTTGGTGGCAAAGGGAGAGATCCGAAGAGAGGGGGTAACTGCTATAAATATGAAGGGACGCCATGACGAAGCTTCCTTCTCCGGCATTTGTGATACAAAGCGGACGAAAATTTGTTGAGCTGCTCTGCGAAATCAAACAAACGAAAGTAGACTGAGTTCAACTGCAGATTTTAGCCATTGCGGCTAAGTCTTGACTCCATGAGGAGATAGTTTTCTTGAGTGAAATAACTGTACCAGATAGGACGGTCAAAGTACTGAAATATTCTAATGTGATTAAGTAATTCGTGTGCGGGAATAATTATAATCCATCGTGTGCGCTCCGCAAACAAGTGAAGGGTATTTCTTTTTTTTTATGCTTTATTCCAGGAAACCTGAAGAAACATAATGAGATGTACAGCCATGAATGTAAAGATGGCTAAATAAAATGCCAGGGTCACAGGTGAGCCCTAAGACGAATACTGGCGTGACGACATGAGGTAGGTGGCTTTCCATCTTACTACCTCTTATATCTCGTCTCGTGATTTCTAAAAGTGTATTTGCAGGGGGATATACGACGCAGTGGTCGCCCTACTAAGTTTTGTAAATGTGAGAGTACGACTAAAAGAGTCATTTGTTTTATTTCCCACTTGGATAAAATTTTGAAGTCTTGCGAGTGTCGTATAATGTTATAAAAGTTATTGAATAGGGTTCTGAAGTGATATCACGTCCAATGTAGATCGTCAACCGTGTGAGTGTACTGCCTGTATTTTGTGGTGTCGAAGTAAGATGTTCATTCGATGTAATATTCTTCTGTCTGCAATTTGACGTTAATAATAATAATCCATGGTCACTCATTTTCAATCGAGTGGAAGCGCGCTGTCGGGTGAGAGCCAAGGGTGATGAATTTGGTCACGGAGAGAAACGTTTTATTTAATGCCCACTTTAAACTGTGTCTGACTGACAATAAAAGATCTAGTAGAATGTTTCAGTCATTTCTCGTAAAAATCAAGTTATTAAATACGATATCATTTATGCGAAGTTATTCATGATTAATGCATTGTGCGATATTAGACGTCGGGATTTCTAGTGAGGATTTTATTCCAGTTCTTTGTCGAGGATAATTGTGGAGCTGGGAAACAGAGGTTAGTTTTGTGAATCAGGTTGGACCTGTCATTGAAGCCGGGACACGGAAGCCCGAGGAGTGTTTTATATGAGTTGAGATGAGATGTGCGAATCAGGTTAGAGTCCTGTCATTGAAGCCGGGATATGATAGCCCGAGGAATATTTTATAATGTTGGGAATGGAAAGGAATTCATAGAAATCCATAGCGGTATAATTGGCGACGCGTATAATTAGTGTGGGCATCTTGAAGCATATCTGTGCATTTTGTTGGTTAGAATATCGTATTTGTTTAATCATGTCGGCAGAGTTTAAAGGGAGCATTTTGAGAAGTCAGTCAGGTAGAACGAACCGGGTGGTTTATGTAACTGCCAAGCGAGCATGGGGTGAGAGACCTCAGCTATGATAACGCGAAAAAGAGTGGAGTTGAGATTGTACTGTAATTCTCGGCCAGGGGAAACGTTAAAATGCTGGATTTAGTTGAAAATTCATAGCCGGTAATGATCTAAGTATTGTGAAATACTGTAATTGAGGACGTAATGAACATTTGAAACCATGAACTTTGAGTATAAGGAACAGAGTAACCAAATTTAGGGTTGTCCAAAATATAAAGCGATGGTCGTGATTGATCGGTTTGTCAGCGAGGGGTGTGCAAAATTCATAATGGTAATGACGAGATATGACATCGTAATGATATGGCGAGTTGTTTGGTTTGTGCGTAGATTATTAGGATATCCAAGTGTTAATAACGGTTAGGACTAGATTAGATTTTTAAGCATGATATCACGAGATGGGATATATAGCTGGACATGAATGATGTAACAAATTCTTTTCCAGCCAGATAAACATCGCAATATTGAATTCACATCACAGCTGCGTAGAAAGTTGTGAAGAAACCAGAGTCCGCGGAAATAAAATTTACTGTTCTTTAACATTTCGATAAATCATTTAAATTTATTAAATTATTAAATTCAGTGAAACCACATTTTGAAATAACTTTAATCAAGCGAATAACTTGGAGATGCATTCTGGAAATTTTAATTTGTTGTCTGGCGAATATTAAAAATAAAGTAAAGATAAAAGGGACATATCCGAAGGAAATGGATTTTTCTGCCACAAAGTTTGTGAGCATTGCTGTTGTTGTAATTATTGAACTTTGATTGATTGAGCAGTGAATGTGCTGGGGATAGTAAAGTGGAACTTTGGTCATCAACCGATGTAACTTAATTGTGTTTAGCCTTCAGCTTAGAAACCTGGATGGTCAGGGGGTCATCAACCTCAGTGACTTAGATTAGGGCCATATGCCATTGTAGCATCATTTCCTTGCGGTCATCATCCACAATGACTTTAAAGTAACTTAGAAGATTAGATGTCGGTCCATGACGTAGACGCAGGTCACATCGATTCAATTAAGGGTCCATGCCGTAGAACCACTGTGTGGCACACACCGATTGGACGGCCTTAATTATAACCAGAGTCCAGAGTTCGTGTTACGAGGGCTGGACCATAACGAATCACTATGATGGTACATGTGGTCTCACATGGAAGCCGAATTTAAGGATTTCCAGACTTTCCTTTCTTAAATGATTAATAATTGAGACAATGGTTTCTAGTAAGAATGTCCATCAGGCAGTTACGTTAAAGTCTCACTCCAGTGTTCTGACCATTATGTAAAAATGGACACAATTGACTTCTATGATACCATTGACATGCTTCAGAATTTTCCTGAATAAATAGGAATCCTTTAAATAGACCTTTCATTCCAGTAGATAGATTAGAATTACTGAACCCTACCTTTACCTCAGCAAGTGACGAAGAACCCGAAACGACCCAAGAGACAGATCTCATGAACTTTGCTGATAGGTAAGAAAGGTAGGTATCCCTCAATATGGACCAAAAGGGTTCATTAAAATGGCTTCCAACGTGGTGGCTTCAGTCACTTAAGAGAGGGCCTAAGTACATCGAGAGAAGAACTACAAGTTAGGTTGGTTGACATCAGTGAAGTGATGACCAATTGTAGGAGTGGTATACGTTGGTCGATCATTAAAATGTCGCACCAACGATGGGGCATAAGTCACGATAACGATGAGGGAACCTAAGTCACGATAACGATAAGGATATTTTGGAAAGATCGTGTACTAGAGGAAATGAGAAATAATGTTGAGGCTATGCCACATTATGGATGATAAAATCGTGCGCCAGAGTTGGTAGTGAACTCGAAGAAATAGATAAACGCCCGATGAGTAAGGCTAGGAGATACCACTATGAGAGTAATTTATCTACTGAATGAAAGGTATAGTTTAAGTGTGTTAGTGTAATTTCCCAAATTTTTGAATACTGGTTTGAGTGTTTTGGCTGATCACTTTGATCGAGTGAACATTGCGGTTCACGTTTTATTAAATAAAATTTCTAGAGAATGTTGCATTAACAGTGTGATGTGTTAGATAGAAGGATGTTGTGATGTTTATCGTTGTAGTCTTTTTATACGCCGTTGAAGTCTCGGGCTCACCGATGACCTATCGTTTTCTGTTAAATACAGTATGTTTATGCAGGAGGGAGAATTGGCCCAAGGGCAGGTGGCCCAAATGATCAAGGACTTAATGGAGAGGATGGAAAATAATAAGAAGGACTTTATGGAGAGAATGGATGCCGATAGGAAGGACTTAAGTGAGAGTATTAAATCTATGGGTGTAAGGTTGGATAATAAGCTGGAGACAGTGGACAATAAATTAGATAGTGCAGATGTAGAATTAAAAGGTATGAAGGAAGTTGTTCAAAATGTTGACATTAAAGTGCAGGACACTCAGGATAGTTGTAAGGAAGCTAGCGTTGATATTAGGAAGGACATTGGTGACTTTAAACATGAAATAAATCAGCAGTTTATAGAAACTCGCGAGCTACATCGTGTTCTTAGTTAAAATCAGGACATGATTAGAGTAGACCTCGATAGGCACGTCAACGAAAGTAGAGAACTACATCAGCAGTTGATGTCAGATCAAGCTGAGCTTAAGGCCGATCTGAAGACAGAGGTAGAGAAGTTCAACATCATGCGTGAAGACGATAAGTCAAAGGTCTTCACAGCAATGAATGAACATAAGGAAATGTTGTGTAAAGAGATAGCCGTCGTAAATGACAAAGTAGACCAGGTAGCCGAAGACGTCAAGGCAACTGTAGACCAGCGTATTGAGGCCATTGACTTTAAATTAATCCAGATGAATAAAGAGGATATGAGAAAATCAGGTACAACTCAGGAAGAAACGGCTAGGAGTATTGAGGAGGTACAAGCAGATATTGAGGAACTAGGAAAAGATCTAGGCGATACAAGGGTAGACCTATCGAAACAACTTAAAGATACCCAAGATAAGGTCATAACACTGAGCGATGAGTTGACATCTGTTCACGAGGCTCTTAAGGGGGAAGTTAGTGCCCGGAAATTGGAACTGGATGGGTTAGTGAACAATATCGTAGGAGTCCAGGCCAAGATAGAGGAAGTGGTTAGTAAATCTCGCCGCACCTCAGATATGTCGTTCAGTTGCCCTAGCAACGCTAGTAGTCTCATACATCCTGCAGGGAACGGACACTTTGACAATTCTACCCATTCTCAGGGGCAAAACGTCACTAATGTTATAAACATGATTCGTCTTAAGGAAGATCAGCCTAAGAAATTCGATGGCAGTGGTACACAGACGCCAAAGGGTTTTCTTAGAGAACTTAGGGAGTATATTCGCGATAATAGGATACCTGAAGAGAGGCAACTAAGGACTGTGGAACGGTACCTAGACGGAGTTGCGTCGCTGTGGTTCAAAGGTTTCCGATATAGCTTTGACACGTTCGAGGAATTTCAGACCGCATTTTTGGGCAAATTTTGGAATTCTGAGATTCAGCAGAACCTAAGGCTAGAGTTATATAGTCGCCGGTATAACACAGCAGGACCGCCGAAATTTTCGCTATATTTTACCGAACAATTAGTTAAGTTCAAGGAACTGGAATCAGCCCCAAGTCAGCAAGAACTGGTTCAGGCTATCCAGAAACAGTTCCCACCGGATATCCTGAGGATATTAATTGCTGCGAAGGTCGAAACCCCGATGCAGGCAGAATTGATATTGCGACAGCTGGACCAGACCCATTCGCATCAATCAGCCCCGCGAATAGTCAGGCATTCAGAGCCCCAGGTGAATGTCGTAAATCACAGCCAGGAGAGCGCGCCAGATAGGGAAGTTTCACGAGCACCGAGATATGAGAATGAGGGGCGGCGGTTCGACACCAGGCCATACCAAGGTAGGAAGAACTGGGAACAGCCCAGATACCATCACGAAGAGTGGGACAGACGCCGAGAACAATGGAGAAGAAACCAGGGTCGATACCAGGGGAACTCAGATCTAAGACGAAGGAACCCACGCGGGAATGAAGGCAACAGAAGAGGGGACGGTTACGAAAATTCCAGACGTTCTGACCGTTGGCACGGGCCTGAAGAGAGAAGGAGAGAAGGGGACCAGTATTTGAGAGAGCTGAGGTTAGGTACCGGACAGGACAAATGGAAGGACAGCATCCAACGAAGGGAAGTCAATACTGACTGTGTAGGAGCTCAAGACATGTCCCATACTGGAGCTATCCGAAAGACCTACCACCAGGATAGGGAATTAAACCCTAACGCGCCTCATTTCGACGAAAGTCTGAACTCGTCAAATGAGCGGAAAAAAAACTCCAAATTTCCAGTAGTGGTTACGAGACAGGATTCCCACACACAGCCTGAATACGTTTCTCGCGACGGCTGGATAGTAGCCCAGATTGACTCCTGGATTATACAACCAGATGAATTAGTGGAAGACCACCTCAGACAGGAGGTTAGGAAAATAAGAGAGCTACCAATCATTAATGTCAGGATATGCAACTTTAAGGTGAGCTGTTTATTGGATACAGGCGCCAGCATCAGCTTAATTTCACAAAATTTCTTTAACGAATTGTCTACTCGGAAGAAATTGCCAGAAATTCCTGTAGCAAATATCAAAATTAGAGGAGTCATTCCCGACAAAACTGCCATTTGTAAAACGCAGACATTTTTGGATTTGCAGATAGGAGACATGACATTTTCGCATCCTTTTGTCATAATTTCAAAGCTGCACTATAATGTTATTCTGGGAGCAGACTTCATTTGTGAAAGTAATGCCGTCATCGATTTAGGAAGGAGAGAGGTGAAATTTGGGAAGGATGACGGACCGGAATTAGTAGCTCTAAACGAAGAATCATTGGGTCAGACTGGGAGAAGAATGTGTGAGGAAGAAGTCCATTTCACTACCGTTTCTAAGGAGGCAGAAGAGGAGATAGAACAGGGAACAGAAGAGGTCAACCAGGAAGAGTGGGATGTCCTCGAGACTGAATTGGGAAAGGCTGTAGAAGATTTGATAAATCAGAAAGTATCAGAATGCCCAGGGACGGCGGAAGAGAAGATGAAGTTGAGGGAACTACTTCTCAAATATCAGGATGTATTCGATTCAAAGCCAGGATGCATTCCAAATTTCAAATATGTGTTGGCTGTAAACAGTTGGGAGCCGTTTAAACGTAGGCCGTATCCCATTCCGGAGAAACATCGCCAGGAGGCTGGAAAAATTATTAAAGAGATGGAAGAAAGTGGGTTGATTTCCAAGGCAAATACACCATTCGTTAATACCTTAGTTACCGTTCAGAAACCCGACGGGTCCCTGAGGGTATGCTTGGATGCGAGGGTCGTAAATGACAGGCTAATCCCTGAAAATGATAGAGCTCCTCCCATCAAAGCAGTTATTAGGAGGTTTAGGGGCAAGCGCCGCTTCACTAATATTGATCTGACCTCGTCGTATCATCATATAATGCTCGATGAGAAGTCAAAATTGTTTACTGGATTCCTGTATGACCAGCACACGTATGTTTTTAACCGTCTCGCGTTTGGAATAAAAAAACGCCGGTGCAGCTCTCATACGCGCCCTAGATCGCAACCTCACCGAACAAGTTAAGGCCATAACTACGCGCTATGTCGATGACATATTGCTTTCGTCGAAGGATTTCGAGGAAAATCTTCATCATCTCGAGTTGCTGCTCGAAAATCTCAGGGTGGCTGGTTTTAAGATCAACTTGAAAAAATCAAATTTCGGACAGGAGGAAGTTCTCTTCTTAGGACATATCATTGATGGTGAAGGAGTACGCCCTAACCCAGTGAAATTGCAGGCAATTGACAACTTTCCAAGGCCTATCAAGGTAAAGAACGTCCGACAGTTCTTGGGTATGAGTCAATTTTTCAGTGATCACTGTCCAAATTATACGGAGGTTGTGGCTCCATTGCAAGATTTGCTAGTAAAGAACAATCGATGGAAATGGTCTAGGGAACATGAGATTTCTTTTCGGGATACTAAGGAGATGTTAGCTAGAAGTGTGAAGCTAGGGTACCCGAATTTCGATAAGGCCTTTATCTTGCAAACTGATGCTTCCACCGTAGGGATTGGTGCAGTTTTATACCAAGAGGAAGGAGAAGAACCCAAGAAGAAGAACTACTTGGCATTCTTTAGCCGTAAACTTAGGAAACACGAGCTAAAATACAGTGTCACTGAATTAGAAATGCTTGCAATTGTTCAATCACTACAGCACTGGAGAAAGATGATTTTTGGATTCCCTATAACCATTAGGACGGATCACAAGGCCTTGACCTTTGTGATGAAGACGGTAGTTGCTAGCGAGAGAGTAGCTAGGTGGGCACTGTTTATCCAGCAGTTTGATCTGACCATCGAGCACTGTTCGGGAATGTCAAATGTCCTGGCGGATGCCCTAAGTCGAAACCCAAACGATAACGAACATGAGGTGAACTTCGTGGAGTTAACTGACGAAGATAGAACCTTTCTAAATGAGCTGACACGATTACCAGAATGTCAACGACAGGACCAGTTCTGTGGCAGGTTAATTTCGTTGTTGAAGGGAGAACTTCCACATGACGACCCAGGACGTGGAGAAGTTGAGAAGCTAGCTGAGAGCTATTTGTTTGTCGACAATACCTCGTTGAAATTCATAGACAAGGATCACACTAAATCTCGAATTGTGGTACCACCACCACTTAGGAAGGGTCTTATATGGCATGCCCATAGGATAACCGGTCATGGTGGGATTGACAAGGTCACCGCCACCCTTCAGGAAACGTTCACCTGGGTTCATCTACGAGAAGACGTGAGAAGCCTTGTAATTACATGTGACACATGCCAGAGGGTTAAGGCGAACCCGTACCTCATTCGACAGGCGCCGATACCTCTCTTACCAGCTAAACCTCGTGAATTGTTCGCGATGGATATTTACGGAGTCCTTCCCAAGTCACGTAGAGGGAATAGATACGTCTTGGTAACCGTGGACGTATTCTCTAAGTTCACATCGTTATGTCCATTACAGAAAGCAAACACTAAATTGGTATTAAGAGCTATAAATAGGACCATAATTCCAGCTATGGGGAAGCCCATGTTTTTATTAACGGACCACGGCACACAATTTACCTCAGCTCAATTTAAACAGGAGTTGCAAAGGCTTGAAATTCGACATATTCTTAGTTCAGTTCGCCATCCGGAGGGAAACCCGTCAGAGCGAATTATGCAGGTCATCGCGAAATTCTGTCGGATCTTCTGTGCTCAAGAGCATTGGAGATGGATGGATGTGTTACCTATCATAGAAGATTGCGTGAATAACACAATCCACGAATCTATAGGGTGCGTCCCAAATGTGGTTCATTCCAATATTTATCCTCTGAGACCATGGCACGCAGTGGTGAAGTGTCCGAGCGACCCACGGCCGACTCAAGCGATGCGCATTGAAGAGACAGCTAGGCATCTTCGTCAGCAAGCTGACCGACGTTTGAGACGCGTCAAAAATAAGAGATTTCATCGGCCCTTGAAAGAAGGCGAATATGTGCTTGTTCGTAAACCCGCTCTTTCAAAACCTGAGGACAAGTATTACGCGAAGTTTGCACCGTTGTATATGGGTCCATTTAAAGTCATCCAGAGTTTCCGAAATAATTCCTATAAAATCCAGTCGTTAGATGGACGCTCTGAGGCTATTTTCAATGCAGCCAACTTGAAGGTTTATCGCAAACCTGAAGATATGGCGGACCAGGAAGTTAACCTCATTGAATCAGTGGTGGATCAAGATGTGGAACCGCTCGAAGAAAAGCAGGATGACCCACTGAAACGATGTAGGGAATGCAGGCAAGTCCCAGACTCTGTGATATTGAGAGCATTTGAGGAGTATTGGAATCTTACAGAGAAAATCTCGATAGAACAGGGAGAATTTGAGGAAGGTTCTGAGGAGGAAGACTTTGACAGCGAGGAAGACTTTGACGGCGACGAAGGGATAAATAGCTCAGTCGAAAATTCAGTGGAGAACTACCAGGAAGCTGAAGGCATCAACCAGTATCCGTACACCAGAAGATAACCAACTGCATAAGAGAGAAGAAAGGAATTTATGTTCAAAGGTCATGTTTCATCAGACGTCAAAATTAGAAATTTCGCCATCTGGAGTATTTAAAGGAAATTCCTTGTCACTGCGCGAAAGGAATTCGTGTCTTGGGGGAAATATGAACCCATGACCTTTGTGCCCTAAGAACATTATGCATAATGTAACAATTAAATTAAAAGTTGGATTCTTGATAGCATGGATTTGACACGTGACGAGGGGGTGATTACCTTCGGTCCCACGCTCTGGGGTATGTGACGTCAACCACACGTGTCGACGGCGGAAGAATCTCAAGTCATTTTTATGAACTATTTCAAAGCGCGTGTACACGGCGTGACCACGCCAAGTCAAAAAAATATAGTGCCTATCAAAGGAGGTCAATCATCTCACAAATCGAACCCGTAAAATTTTTAAATGTCCATGAACACTACCGCCAGAAATGTAGCAAGCATGTAGTCACTTTCAAAACTCTTGAAATTACAGTTTAGGTAAGTCAGAAAATTTATAAAATTTTTCTTGGTGGCAAAGGGAGAGATCCGAAGAGAGGGGGTAACTGCTATAAATATGAAGGGACGCCATGACGAAGCTTCCTTCTCCGGCATTTGTGATACAAAGCGGACGAAAATTTGTTGAGCTGCTCTGCGAAATCAAACAAACGAAAGTAGACTGAGTTCAACTGCCGATTTTAGCCATTGCGGCTAAGTCTTGACTCCATGAGGAGATAGTTTTCTTGAGTGAAATAACTGTACCAGATAGGACGGTCAAAGTACTGAAATATTCTAATGTGATTAAGTAATTCGTGTGCGGGAATAATTATAATCCATCGTGTGCGCTCCGCAAACAAGTGAAGGGTATTTCTTTTTTTTATGCTTTATTCCGGGAAACCTGAAGAAACATAATGAGATGTACAGCCATGAATGTAAAGATGGCTAAATAAAATGCCAGGGTCACAGGTGAGCCCTAAGACGAATACTGGCGTGACGACATGAGGTAGGTGGCTTTCCATCTTACTACCTCTTATATCTCGTCTCGTGATTTCTAAAAGTGTATTTGCAGGGGGATATACGACGCAGTGGTCGCCCTACTAAGTTTTGTAAATGTGAGAGTACGACTAAAAGAGTCATTTGTTTTATTTCCCACTTGGATAAAATTTTGAAGTCTTGCGAGTGTCGTATAATGTTATAAAAGTTATTGAATAGGGTTCTGAAGTGATATCACGTCCAATGTAGATCGTCAACCGTGTGAGTGTACTGCCTGTACTTTGTGGTGTCGAAGTAAGATGTTCATTCGATGTAATATTCTTCTGTCTGCAATTTGACGTTAATAATAATAATCCATGGTCACTCATTTTCAATCGAGTGGAAGCGCGCTGTCGGGTGAGAGCCAAGGGTGATGAATTTGGTCACGGAGAGAAACGTTTTATTTAATGCCCACTTTAAACTGTGTCTGACTGACAATAAAAGATCTAGTAGAATGTTTCAGTCATTTCTCGTAAAAATCAAGTTATTAAATACGATATCATTTATGCGATGTTATTCATGATTAATGCATTGTGCGATATTAGACGTCGGAATTTCTAGTGAGGATTTTATTCCAGTTCTTTGTCGAGGATAATTGTGGAGCTGGGAAACAGAGGTTAGTTTTGTGAATCAGGTTGGACCTGTCATTGAAGCCGGGACACGGAAGCCCGAGGAGTGTTTTATATGAGTTGAGATGAGATGTGCGAATCAGGTTAGAGTCCTGTCATTGAAGCCGGGATATGATAGCCCGAGGAATATTTTATAATGTTGGGAATGGAAAGGAATTCATAGAAATCCATAGCGGTATAATTGGCGACGCGTATAATTAGTGTGGGCATCTTGAAGCATATCTGTGCATTTTGTTGGTTAGAATATCGTATTTGTTTAATCATGTCGGCAGAGTTTAAAGGGAGCATTTTGAGAAGTCAGTCAGGTAGAACGAACCGGGTGGTTTATGTAACTGCCAAGCGAGCATGGGGTGAGAGACCTCAGCTATGATAACGCGAAAAAGAGTGGAGTTGAGATTGTACTGTAATTCTCGGCCAGGGGAAACGTTAAAATGCTGGATTTAGTTGAAAATTCATAGCCGGTAATGATCTAAGTATTGTGAAATACTGTAATTGAGGACGTAATGAACATTTGAAACCATGAACTTTGAGTATAAGGAACAGAGTAACCAAATTTAGGGTTGTCCAAAATATAAAGCGATGGTCGTGATTGATCGGTTTGTCAGCGAGGGGTGTGCAAAATTCATAATGGTAATGACGAGATATGACATCGTAATGATATGGCGAGTTGTTTGGTTTGTGCGTAGATTATTAGGATATCCAAGTGTTAATAACGGTTAGGACTAGATTAGATTTTTAAGCATGATATCACGAGATGGGATATATAGCTGGACATGAATGATGTAACAAATTCTTTTCCAGCCAGATAAACATCGCAATATTGAATTCACATCACAGCTGCGTAGAAAGTTGTGAAGAAACCAGAGTCCGCGGAAATAAAATTTACTGTTCTTTAACATTTCGATAAATCATTTAAATTTATTAAATTATTAAATTCAGTGAAACCACATTTTGAAATAACTTTAATCAAGCGAATAACTTGGAGATGCATTCTGGAAATTTTAATTTGTTGTCTGGCGAATATTAAAAATAAAGTAAAGATAAAAGGGACATATCCGAAGGAAATGGATTTTTCTGCCACAAAGTTTGTGAGCATTGCTGTTGTTGTAATTATTGAACTTTGATTGATTGAGCAGTGAATGTGCTGGGGATAGTAAAGTGGAACTTTGGTCATCAACCGATGTAACTTAATTGTGTTTAGCCTTCAGCTTAGAAACCTGGATGGTCAGGGGGTCATCAACCTCAGTGACTTAGATTAGGGCCATATGCCATTGTAGCATCATTTCCTTGCGGTCATCATCCACAATGACTTTAAAGTAACTTAGAAGATTAGATGTCGGTCCATGACGTAGACGCAGGTCACATCGATTCAATTAAGGGTCCATGCCGTAGAACCACTGTGTGGCACACACCGATTGGACGGCCTTAATTATAACCAGAGTCCAGAGTTCGTGTTACGAGGGCTGGACCATAACGAATCACTATGATGGTACATGTGGTCTCACATGGAAGCCGAATTTAAGGATTTCCAGACTTTCCTTTCTTAAATGATTAATAATTGAGACAATGGTTTCTAGTAAGAATGTCCATCAGGCAGTTACGTTAAAGTCTCACTCCAGTGTTCTGACCATTATGTAAAAATGGACACAATTGACTTCTATGATACCATTGACATGCTTCAGAATTTTCCTGAATAAATAGGAATCCTTTAAATAGACCTTTCATTCCAGTAGATAGATTAGAATTACTGAACCCTACCTTTACCTCAGCAAGTGACGAAGAACCCGAAACGACCCAAGAGACAGATCTCATGAACTTTGCTGATAGGTAAGAAAGGTAGGTATCCCTCAATATGGACCAAAAGGGTTCAGTATATGCATACTTGCATATATTTGAAATTTGTGCATACACTTCAAATTTCGGATTTATTGTGCATGTTGTCGACTTTTATTGTGCACACTTCAACATGTTTTACAAGCACTCTTCAATAAAATTTAAAGGAATTAATCCCGTAGATCCTTTTGCCAATGAAACGTTTCAAAGGGAACTGTCAATTATCAAGACACCCTTCCAAATCATACCAGAATCAATCAAGGCTTTAGAAACACGTAGATTGCCTCTTGATGTTTCGATGGATATTATGAAGGACGTGAGGCGTGAACTGAAAGGTATCCCAGGAAACCCCGGGCATGACCTTAAGCGAAATGAGGGTTACGACATCATGATAGCTACGTAGGTCGAGTCATAAGTCATGGCAACTATTTTTTTTCTCGCAAACAGGACACAACACGGAAAATCTAAGATATGCATTTTGAAATGTATGGTATGAACTTGAGTATGATGTCACTGGATGGTTTATGTAAACAACAGTGAGGGTCTAAGCATGCCCCCAAGTTCAGTGTGTGAGTGAAATCGTCACAAAATGGAAGTCAACAAGCAGGAGCTACGATCGTATATTAAAATGGCAGTTCTCCGCTGCAGAAATCCATGCCAATGCCACTCAGAGCTGTGGGGAGGCATTACGTGTGCATTCTATGCTCTATAGAACCGTGGCGAGGTGGGTGGAGACGTGAGGACATCGTAACAGCATTTCGGAGAGAGGTGTCACATGTTAGATATACACATGGAGCGAATGGTAATCAGCGCCTGCCCCATCGCTGGCAACGCACAGTGGAAACCTTGGGTGATTATTTGAAAGGTCTGTAACAAGTGGAGACCTGTCATGTGTACGTAGTCTTGTGTATTTGCTGTCTATACCATAATAAAACAATGTTTACCAATGGCCTGTGTTCTGTCACTTCCCTACGAGAATCTCCTGAAGTCAGAATTTGCCTTCAGGCACTGTGCACAAGTAAATGCCTTTTATTTCCAAATGCATATCTTAGATTTTTTGTGTTGTCTCCTGTTCACGAGAAAAAATATAGTACCCATTACAAAATGACTCAACCCTCGTATAAACAAATATTTGTCTGGTTCTGACAATGTGGATTTACCAGACTGTTTAACACCTACACTCACTCCCGACTTCAAGTACTATCCTGCTACATCCGTAGATGTACAGAGGTCATTTTGCGCAATGAAGCTTATTTTAACAGGCAAACGCCACAGATCAATATGTGAAAACTTGGAGAAGACTATTGTAGTGTACTGAAAAGCAAATTATGTACAAGGAAAGTAGGGTGTGCGGTGTAAACTGAAAGAGGAATTAATTGTATTTACATATTTTTCTTCACTTATATGTTTTTTACGGTCTCTTAAAAACCTAACTATTTTTGATTTATGATGTGTATTAATTAACACACAGTGACTTATCTAGGAGACCTGTGCAGTGAACACGGATACAAACTAAGCACGGATTTTTGTATTAGTGGAACAGCTGCAACTGTAAGTAGTGTGAATTTTTGTTTCTCATTCAGTTGTGTATTCATGATAATGATTTTATATATTGCTGTGGGTGAATGGTCTGAAAATACGTGCATACTTAAGACCATATTTTTTGCAGCATAGTTGCACGCTTATATTGGGGATTTATATGGCATAGAAATCCGATGTCTAATCATGAGTTATCTATTCGTGCTAAATATCTGTACAATTTCACACGTCTTTAGCATGCGACTGAACTGAATCGAAACCTATTAAAAGCTATTTAGAATAGTATGTGCTTGGTCCACCTTACCAATGTACTTGTATAATTGAAAATTATTTATTCATGCATGTTTCAGGAACATAGTATATTCCATCATCAGGGAAGTCCAATCAAAGGATTAAAACAATATAACACTATCTTTTGTTTAGCCCAAAAGTATTAGTCTGCATCATAAGTCGCCAAGGAATAAACAAATATTATTCAAATATTATGAATATTATCATTACATAAAATTTTAATATCTAGATGATGATGAATGAGAATACCTAAATAAATTTAAGATCTTCAAGTCGTATCTTGATAAAATGATAATGACAATTTTCATAATATTCACTAATATTTGTTTATTCATTGATATGGTTAATTATGACACAATCTTTAAATTAGGGGCTAAACAAAATATACAGTAGTTTATTCTTTGACTGGACTTCACTGATGGAGGGAATGTACAATGTTCCTGAAAGATGTATGAATAAATAATTTTCAATTATAAAAGTGGATTGGCAAATTGGACCAAGCACATTCTATTTTAAATAGTTTTGAATAGCTTCAGACAAGTCAGTATATGATCAATTACAAATACCTATTATGATTAAGTTCATCAACAGTGAATTGAATCGCTCAGTTGATAAATAGAGTTCTTCGGATTTTTTTCGAATCCAGGTACTACCTTGAAAGTTCGATCCGAACATTTTCCTCGTTATCTGCCATTCCATTTTCTCGATATCCTTGATGTTGATTGTTAGTGATGATGTCTGAAGGAGGACAACAGTGTGATAATGTCGAAGTCTGACTTTGGTAGAAATCCATTGTTGTAGAGGTTTCTCTGCTACTCTTTCATTGCCAGTGCTCCCGATAATTTAGCTAACTCGTTAAAATGTGTTTTGTTTCAGGTGATGCCAGTTTTGTGTTCTTGGAATCCATGCGCTGCGTTTTTTTCGTAAGATATATGGAGGCCAGTATTGATGCTAATGTCGTGAAGTTTCTCGATGGCGTGTCTGGTTTCCTCACATGTCTGGGTAATATTATTGCCAGGTCGTCAGCAGTGGCAACACATTTTATGTTAATCTGTTGAGCGTTTGTTCCCATATTTATTTCAGGTACTTCTTTCTCCCATGTTTTTATGGCCTTGTCTAAAACTAGGTTCAAGAGCAGTGGGGACAATCCATCACCTTGTCTAACGCCTATTCTAATTTCAAAAGGGCCAGAGATTTCACCTATGAATTTCACTTTAGATGCTGTTTCAGTCACAGTTTGTTGGACTAACGAGAATGTTTGATTGTCGTTGCCAAGTTATTTTCTTGCTACGTGCTTTACGCCCCACTGACACAGAGAGGTCTTATGGCGACGATGGGATAGGAAAGGCCTAGGAGTTAGAAGGAAGCGGCCGTGGCCTTAATTAAGGTACACTCCCAGCATTTGCCTGGTGTGAAAATGGGAAACCACGGAAAACCATCTTCAGGGTTGCCGACAGTGGGATACGAACCCACAATTTCCCGGATGCAAGCTCACAGCCGCGCGCCTCTACGCACCCGGCCAACTCGCCCGGTGTTGCCAAGTTAAAGCGGTCTAAGGAGTCGTTTCTATATAAATAAAATCGTAACGACCGTCTGTCTGTACATGACTATTTTGACGAAATTTCCGTACAGTAATCCGTTTCAGGTGTTATAATGACGATCTACATAATTTTTAGCTTTGGTGTCTGTTTGTCTATTTGTCTGTTTGTCCTATAACATGAAAACTACTGGATATATTCCCACCAAACTTCATATTTAGAATCCACCTGTACTTGGGTAGGTTTTAGGGCCAATATTGTATCTAAATCTCTGAAGTAACTGGGGGTTTATACGAAACCGATACCGTGATTATGCACTCCCTCAAAATATACACAACCAAAAATAATGGAAATCTACCTGCCTTAATGAAAATTAATTTTAAAACTTTTTCCTCATGTGCATCATTTCGATAACAAGATTAATAAGGGAGATATCATTAATTGACCGTTTTTCGGTACAAGTCCCACCGGACTTAACGCAAGAGCGGGTGCGAGTAAAGCGTATTTCTTGCAACTTGAAAACTACTGAAGATATTTGAACTAAACTTTATATTTAGCATCCACCTGTCCAAGGGTAGGTTTTAAGGCCAATAACATTTCAAATTCCTGGAATGGACTGGGGTTTTATAAGAAACCGAAATTGTGATTTTACTCTCCCACAATATATAAAGTTCAAGACCAACCTGACTGGAAATCGACCAAACTTGATGGAAATCCAATTCTGATTTTTTCTCATGTGCATTTCTTCAACAGGAGGATCAATAAGGGATATATCATGACAGGTCGGTTTCTCAGGCTAAGTCCAGCGGACATAGCCCAAAAGGTGTTATACGTGGAGCAGATTCCTTATCTATCTATATAAATAAAATCTTAAAGACCGTGTGTCATTGCATTGATCATTTCGGTGAAATTTTCGTACAGCTTTCCGTTTAAGGGGTAATAATGACCATCAGCATATCTTTTAGTTATGGTTTCCTGAATATACTAAATTTTACGCCCCCCCCCCCCCCCGCCCAAAATCAGGATTGCCTCACAATTTGCCACACGAAATGGAAAATTGAAATTAAGCAAAATTATACGTTTCAACCGGTAACATACGGAAAACTTCCAAGTTGTTTAAACTTTTTTCACTTTTAATGCCGAAGAATATCGAAATATGGAGGCAATTTAATGAGGGTGCAGTCCTTCGTTTCGAAGTATTTCGCGGATAAACTATAAGTCCTATTACAAAGTGGATGGCACAATCTCCGTTCAATTTGGAGTGATCTACAACTTTGGTTCTGTGACATTTTTTCGTCTCTCCCTTACAGGGTATATTTCGATTGTTCGCAATTTTTGTGCTTGTTATACATATGTACTTAGTTTGACACACTTAGAGGAAAGATGGAGTCATCGAATATGGTACGCACATTAACACGACCAACGGCTAAATGCGAACCAAATTTCATGATTCTACCTTCCACATAAATATATGTGAAATATAATGTAAAAATGTTAAAAAATGTACCCAAATTTCACCCCATTCAAACATCGTAACTCAATCGAACCCATAAATATGGGAGATGCGAGAAAATGTTTTATTACCAAACATGTAGAGCGATAAAAGCGACGTCTCAGGGTGCAAACCGTTTGTTGGTATGATCTACCGTTTAGGAGCACTTACAAACGTGCCCATGCTTGTCTGTCATCTACATATAACTATAATCATAACGACCGTGTGTCTATACATCGACTATTTTGGGGGTATTTCGGTACAGTTATCCGTTTCAGGTGTCAAAATGACCACCTGCATATTTCTTAACTTTGGTTTGGTTTCTGATTGTCTGATTGTATGAATTCTTATAACTTGAAAAATCTATACAAATAAAATTGTTCGTGTCTGTTTGTCTGTCTGTTTGTCTGTTCCACCATCACGTCGAAACGGCTGGATAGACCTCAACCAAACTTCATATTTAGAGTATACTCATCCCGGGGAAGGTTCCGATATGCATATCATTTTCAAATCTTTGAATACACGGGGGGTTTATAGGAAAACCAGAATAGTTTTTCCACCATCACGTCGAAACGGCTGGATAGATCTCAACCAAACTTCATATTTAGAGTATACTCCTCCCGGGGAAGGTTTCGATATGCATATCATTTTAAAATCTTTGAATACACGGGGGGGGGGTATAGGGAAACCAGAATGGTTTTTCCACCATCACGTCGAAACGGCTGGATAGATCTCAACCAAACTTCATATTTAGAGTATACTCCTCCCGGGGAAGGTTTCGATATGCATATCATTTTAAAATCATTGAATACACGGGGGGTTTATAGGAAAACCAGAATGGTTTTTCCACCATCACGTCGAAACGGCTGGATAGATCTCAACCAAATTTCATATTTAGAGTATACTAATCCCGGGGAAGGTTTCGATATGCATATCATTTTAAAATCTTTGAATAGACGGGGGTTTATAGGAAAACAAGAATGTTTTTTCCACCATCACGTCGAAACGGCTGGATAGATCTCAACTAAACTTCATATTTAGAGTATACTCCTCCCGGGGAAGGTTTCGATATGCATATCATTTTAAAATCTTTGAATACACGGGGGGTTTATAGGAAAACCAGAATGGTTTTTCCACCATCACGTCGAAACGGCTGGATAGACCTCAACCAAACTTCATATTTAGAGTATACTCATCCCGGGGAAGGTTTCGATATGCATATCATTTTCAAATCTTTGAATACACGGGTGGTTTATAGGAAAACCAGAATGATTTTTCCACCATCACGTCGAAACGGCTGGGTAGATCTCAACCAAACTTCATATTTAGAGTATACTCATCCCGGGGAAAGTTTCGATATGCATATCATTTTAAAATCTTTGAATACACCGGGGGTTTATAGGAAAACCAGAATGGTTTTTCCACCATCACGTCGAAACGGCTGGGTAGATCTCAACCAAACTTCATATTTAGAGTATACACCTCCCGGGGAAGGTTTCGATATGCATATCCTTTTAAAATCTTTGAATACACGGGGGTTTATAGGAAAACCGGAATGGTTTTTCCACCATCACGTCGAAACGGCTGGATAGATCTCAACCAAATTTCATACTTAGAGTATACTCATCCCGGGGAAGGTTTCGATATGCATATCATTTTAAAATCTTTGAATACACGGGGGTTTATAGGAAAACCAGAATGGTTTTTCCACCATCACGTCGAAACGGCTGGATAGATCTCAACCAAACTTTATATTTAGAGTATACTCCTCACGGGGAAGGTTTCGATTTGCATATCATTTTAAAATCTTTGAATACACGGGGGTTTATAAGAAAGAAAGAATGGTTTTTCCACCATCACGTCAAAACGGCTGGATAGATCTCAACCAAATTTCATATTTAGAGTATACTCATCCCGGGGAAGGTTTCGATATGCATATCATTTTAAAATCTTTCAATAGACGGGGGTTTATAGGAAAACCAGAATGGTTTTTCCACCATCGCGTCGAAAGGGCTGGATAGATCACAACCAAATTTCATTTTTAGAGTATACTCATCCCGGGGAAGGTTTCGATAAGTATATCATTTTAAAATCTTTGAATACACGGGGTGTTTATAGGAAAACCAGAATGGTTTTTCCACCATCACGTCGAAACGGCTGGATAGATCTCAACCAAACTTCATATTTAGAGTATACTCCTCCCGGGGAAGGTTTCGATATGCACATCATTTTAAAATCTTTCAATAGACGGGGGTTTATAGGAAAACCAGAATGGTTTTTCCACCATCACGTCGAAACGGCTCGATAGATCTCAACTAAACTTCATATTTAGAGTATACTCCTCCCGGGAAGGTTTCGATATGCATATCATTTTAAAACCTTTGAATACACGGGGGGTTTATAGGAAAACCAGGATGGTTTTTCCAATATCACGTCGAAACGGCTGGATAGACCTCAACCAAACTTCATATTTAGAGTATACTCATCCCGGGGAAGGTTTCCATATGCATATCATTTTCAAATCTTTGAATACACGGGGGTTTATAGGAAAAACAGAATGATTTTTCCACCATCACGTCGAAACGGATGGACAGATCTCAACCAAATTTCATATTTAGAGTATACTCATCCCGGGGAGGTTTCGATATGCATATCATTTTAAAATCTTTGAATACGCCGGGGGTTTATAGGAAAACCAGAATGGTTTCTCCACCATCACGGCGAAACGGCTGGGTTGATCTCAACCAAACTTCATATTTAGAGTATGCTCCTCCCGGGGAAGGTTTCGATATGCATATCATTTTTAAATCTTTGAATACACGGGGGGTTTATAGGTAAACCAGAATGGTTTTTCCACCATCACGTCGAAACGGCTGGATAGATCTCAACCAAATTTCATACTTAGAGTATACTCATCCCGGGGAAGGTTTCGATATGCATATCATTTTAAAATCTTTGAATACACGGGGGTTTATAGGAAAACCAGAATGGCTTTTCCACCATCACGTCGAAACGGCTGGATAGATCTCAACCAAACTTCCTATTTAGAGTATACTCCTCCCGGGGAAGGTTTCGATATGCATATCATTTTAAAATCTTTGAATACACGGGGGGTTTATAGGAAAACCAGAATGTTTTTTCCACCATCACGTCGAACCGGCTGGATAGATCTCAACCAAACTTCATATTTAGAGTATACTCCTCCCGGGGAAGGTTTCGATATGCATATCATTTTAAAATCTTTGAATAGACGGGGGGTTTATAGGAAAACCAGAATGGTTTTTCCACCATCATGTCGAAAGGGCTGGATAGATCTCAACCAAATTTCATATTTAGAGTATACTCATCCCGGGGAAGGTTTCGATAAGCATATAATTTTAAAATCTTTCAATAGACGGGGGTTTATAGGAAAACCAGATAGGTTTTTCCACCATCACGTAGAAAGGGCTGGATAGATCTCAACCAAATTTCATACTTAGCGTATACTCATCCCGGGAAAGGTTTCGATATGCATATCATTTTAAAATCTTTGAATACACGGGGTGTTTATAGGAAAACCAGAATGGTTTTTCCACCATCACGTCGAAACGGCTGGATCGATCTCAACCAAACTTCATATTTAGAGTATACTCCTCCCTGGGAAGGTTTCGATATGCATATCATTTTAAAATCATTGAATACACGGGGGGTTTATAGGAAAACTAGAATGGTTTTTCCATCATCACGTCGAAACGGCTGGATAGATCTCAACCAAGTTTCATATTTAGAGTATACTCATCCCGGGGAAGGTTTCGATATGCATATCATTTTAATATCTTTGAATATACGGGGGTTTATAGGAAAACCAGAATGGTTTTTCCACCATCACGTCGAAACGGCTCGATAGATCTCAACTAAACTTCATATTTAGAGTATACTCCTCCCGGGAAGGTTTCGATATGCATATCATTTTAAAACCTTTGAATACACGGGGGGTTTATAGGAAAACCAGAATGGTTTTTCCACCATCACGTCGAAACGGCTGGATAGATCTCAGCCAAATTTCATATTTGCAGTATACTCATCCCAGGGAAGGTTTAGATATGCATATCATTTTAAAATATTTGAATAGACTGGGGTTTATAGGAAAACCAGAATGGTTTTTCCAACATCACGTCGAAACGGCTCGATAGATCTCAACTAAACTTCATATTTAGAGTATACTCCTCCCGGAGAAGGTTTCGTTATGCATATCATTTTAAAATCTTTGAATACACGGGTGGTTTATAGGAAAACCAGAATGGTTTTTCCACCATCACGTCGAAACGGCTCGATAGATCTCAACCAAACTTCATATTTAGAGTATACTCCTCCTGGGGAAGGTTTCGCTATGCATATCATTTTAGAAGCTTTGAATACACGGGGTGTTTATAGGAAAACCAGAATGGTTTTTCCACCATCACGTCGAAACGGCTGGATAGATCTCAACCAAATTTCATATTTAGAGTATACTCATCCCGGGGAAGGTTTGGATATGCATATCATTTTAAAATCTTTGAATAGACGGGGGTTTATACGAAAACCAGAATGGTTCTTCCACCATCACGTCGAAACGGCTCGATAGATCTCAACTAAACTTCATATTTAGAGTAGGCTATACTCATCCCGGGGAAGGTTTCAATATGCATATCATTTTAAAATCTTTGAATAGACGGGGAGTTTATATGAAAACCAGAATGGTTTTCCTCCATTTTCTCTTATACTATTGATTTTCTGTAAGCTTCGTTTACCGTACGTGAAACGTCTCTTCATTACAAACAACTTTCGTTATGTTCATAATTTACCTTACTCTTTACATGACGGAGAAATTTACAATTTTCTGCTGGTACCATGCTCTGCATTGAGTGACAGACAGACCGACAACGAACCTACAGGTTACCATGGCAACATCTCTGACTGCATGCCAGCAGGGAAGTAACGTATTGCCATTTTCCTCATCATGCTTTTAAATTCGTGGTTGTTCCTTAGGTAGAAGGCAAGGGAGGCATCAATCGGCCTATCTGCGGGATATTGGCGGAATATCGTTGGATGTTATAACCGCCTTCGAATAGACTAAGTAATAACACCATTAGTCATCTTCTTATTATTTGTTTACCTAGGAATCAATGGACCTAAATTTCTCCTCTGTTACCGCTTTATTATATCCATATCTCACTCTGGCATAATTTATTGAGGGGCATTTGATTTTCCAATACATTAACTTGGCATTTACATATTTGTCGTTATCCGGCTGTCCTCAGTTATAATCCATTTTCTATTACTTTCAACTTTCTTAACTGTATTAGTTTCTTCCTTAATTACGCCGTATGTACGCGAGTGCTACAAACTACTGGATGTATTTCCACCAATACTCATATTTAGAATACACCTGTCCTTGATAGGTTTTAGGGCAAATATTGTTTCTAAATCCCTGAACTGACTGGGGGTTTATACGAAACCGAAACAGTGATTTTGCACTTCCACGAAATATACACAACCAACGTTAATTGAAATTTACCTGCCTTGGTAGAAATTAATTTCTAAACCTTTTTTCTCATGTGCATCATTTCTATACGAGGATTAATAAGGGAGATATCATTAACGGACCGTTTTCTTGTACAAGTCCCATCGGACTTAACTCACGAGCGGGTGCGTGTAAAGCGTATTCCTTACAACTTGAAAACTACTGAAGACATTCGAACCAAAATTCATATTTAGCATCCACCTGTCCAAAGGTAGGTTTTAAACGTAAATAACATTTCATGTTCCGGAATGGACTGGCGGTTTATAGGGAACCGAAATGGTGATTTTACTCTTCCACAATATATGCAGAACAAGACCAACCTGACTGGAAATCGACCAAACGTGATGGAATTCCACCTCTAAACCATTTTTTCATGTGCATGTTTTCGTCAGGAGGATTAATAAGGGAGATATCATGAATGGTCAGTTTTGCAGGTTAAGTCCAGCGGACATAGCCAAAAAGGTGTTTTACATGGAGCAGATTCCTTATCTATATAAATCAAATCGTAACGACTGTGTGCCTCTACACTGACTATTTTGGCGAAATTTTCGTACAGCTTTCCGTTTAAGGGGTAATAATGACCATCTGCATAATTTTTGGTTTAGTTTCATGAAAGTCCTAATTTTTACCCGCCTCGCCCAAAATCCAGATTGCGGCATAATCTGCCAGAAGAAAAAGAAGATAATTGAAATTTGACAAAATTATACGTTTTAGCCTGTAACGAACGGAAAACATCCAAGATCATTACATTTTTCACTTTTTATCCCCGAAGAATATCGAAATATGCAGGCAATTTTAATGATGGTGCAGACCTTCGGAAATTCCTATCACATAACAGATTGCACAATCTCCGTTCAATTTGGAATGATCTACAACCTTGGTCTTATGACTTTTTGCCGTATCTGTATCCCTTTTACGTTTGATTTTTCTCTATTAATGGATGTTAAGTCAATTTGTAATTTTCACATGCATAATTCATACCTTCGATTACTTATATGAAATACAGAATCATCAAACTCTTCACGAAAATTGGCACACCCAGTAGCCATATATGAGCCAAATGCTATGTATGTAGCTGTCACATAATTATCCGAAAATTAATGTAATGTGAGATAATCTTACAAGAACGTTACCCTGTTCCACGTTTCTAACTCAATCTGACCCAAGAATAGATGACATATCATAGGACCAGCCATTTAGGCCACTAAATCCGGCGTGTCTTATGGTATAATCCTTTGTCGATATGACGTACGTTTAGTAGCAGTTAATCTGTAAATGAAGGTCTTCAATATTGTAAACACGCATATACTTTCGTATGTCGATCTATATATATTCACTGATGTCGATTTTTAGCGATCGAGAAAGGGTGGGTCTGCTATTGTAATCAGTACTCCCTACACCGACTTTGACTGGCAGTATGAAAGGGTTCCTTCTCCAACTCCTGTGTAACTGTCATTAGTAAGGAAGATCTACAATTGTAATGAATAGTTCACTTCTCGATTTGACTTGCAGAAGGCAAGTGAGCATGCAGTTTTCTTTAAAACTCCCCTAGCCGATTGTGTTTGGCAGTAGGCAAGGGTGCCCGCCATTATAAAGAAATGTCCTCATCTAAAATGTGACTGGCATTAGGCATAGTGGCCTGCTATTTTGATGGAAACTCACCAACTTGGTGTGACTGGCAGTAAGCTGGCTGGAAGTAGGAAAATGGGCCTGGCATTATAATGATCACTGCACAACTCAATTTCGAGTGATAGTAGGGTAATTGCCTGCCATTATAATAAAAACTGTAATCTGTCTGGAAGTAGGAAAGGGGGGCTGCCATTTTAACGAAATCTCCCCAAATCGATTCTGACCGCCTAGTAGGCAATGGGGCTTGCAATGATAATGTAAACTTCCCAACTCGATTGTGAATGGCAGTAGGCAAGTGAGCCTGCCGTTATATCACAAATCCATAACAAACACTTTACATTGGAAACAACGTACGGGGACCTCCCCATGCTCTACCTCGGATAACGCTAAGAGACATGCAATTTTAAAACAATCTTATTTACTGCATGCACACTATTTACTTCGATATTCGAATACAATGTAGAATACCGTAGCGAAGCACGGGTACATTCGCTAGTACTGAATATAAATTCTACAAAACTTCATATTTAGAATCTACCTGTCCTTGAATAGTTTTAGGGCCAATAATATTTCCGAATACCTAAATTTACTGGGGGTTTATCCGGAACTGAAACCATGATTTTGCACTCCCTCAATGTATGCACATCCGAAATGATTGGAAATCTACAATCCTTAATGGAAATCCATTTCTAAAATCTGTCTTCTCATGTGCATTTTTTGACAGGAGGATAGATAAGTGAGATATCATGAACGGTCGGTTTTGCAGGTTAAGTCCAGCGGACATAGCCCAAAAGGTGTTGTACGTGGAACAGATTCCTTATCTATCTATATACATAAAATCGTAACGACTGTGTCTGCCTGTACATTGACTATTTTGGTGAAATTTTCGTACAGCTACCCGTTTGAGGGGTAATAGTGACCATCTGCATATTTTTGGTGTATTTCCCTGAAAGGCCTAATTTCTACCCCCCTCTCACCCAAAATCCAGATTGAGGCATAATCTGCCATACGAGAAAGAAAATTGAAATTTGGCAAAATCATACGTTTTAGCCTGTAACGGGAGAAAAATTCCCAAGATCTTTAAATTTTTCATTTTTTATCCCCGAAGAATATTGAAATATGGAGGAAATTTTAATGATGGTGCAGACCTTCGTTTCGAGATATTTCGTGGGATAAACGGGAAGTCCTATCACATAACGTATGGCACAATCTCCGTTCAATTTGGAGTGATCTTCGTACTTGGTCTTATGACTTTTTGTCGTATCTGTATCCCTTATGCATTAGATTCGTCTCTATTCCTAAGTAAATTGGACTTTTTACATGCATAATTCATACCTTCAATCACTTACAGGAAAGACAGAATCATCAAACTCTACACGAACAATGGCCCACCCAGTACCCATATGTCAGCCAAATGCTATGTCACATAATTATCCGAAAAGTAATGCAATGTAAGATAATCTTACACAAATCTCACCCTATTCAACATTTCTAACGCATTCTGACCCATGAATAGAGGAGATGCGAGAAAATATCATAGGACCAGCTATTTAGGCCGCTAAATACTGCGTCTTATGGTAAGTTACAATCCTTTGTCGATATGACGTACTGTTTAGCAGCAGTTAATCTGTAAATAAGGGCTGCAATATTGTAAACATGCATATACTTTCGTATGTTGATCTATATATATTCATTAATGTATATTTGTAGCGATCGAGAAAAGGTGTGTCTGCTATTGTAATCAGTACTCCCCACACCGACTTTGACTGGCAGTAGGAATGGGATCCTTTTCCAAGTCCTGTGTAACTGGCTTTAGTAAGGAGTGCCTACCATTTTAATGACTAATTCACTTCTCGATTTGACTTGCAGAAGGTAAGGGAGCATGCAATTTTGTTCAAAACTCCCCTACCCGACTGTGTTTGGCTGTAGGCCAGGGTGCCCTCCATTATAAAAAATGTACCCATCTAAAATGTGACTAGCATTACGCATAGTGGCCTGCCATTTTAACCAAAACTCCACAAATCGATTGTGACGCGTGGTAGGCAATGGGGCGTGCAATTATAATGTAAACTTCCTAACTCGATTGTGAATGGCAGTAGCCAAGTTAGCCTGCCGTTATTATCACAAATCCGCAACCCACACTTTACATTGGAAACAACGTATCGCGACCTCCCCATGCTATTTCTCGGATAACGCAAAGAGACATGCAATTTTAAAACAATCTTATTTACTGCACGTACATTATTTACTTCGATATCCGTATACAATGTAGAGAACCGTAGCGCAAAACGGGTACATTTACTAGCCTGTATAAATAAAATCGTAACGACCTTGTGTCTGTACATTGACTATTTTGGCGAAATTTTCCTATAGTTATCCGTTTCTGGTGTAATAATGACCATCTGTATAATTTTTAGCTTTGGTGTCTGTTTGTCTGTTTATCTATATAATAACATTCTTCCGGGCTGTTATGCCGTGGTCCACTCCTCTCGCTTCTGGCGGGATACAGGAGAGCGTATCTACACGACGCCACAGAAGATGACTACCGCAGCAGTAGTCGAAACGTCTGGGAGAAGCGAGAGGAGTGGACCACGGCATAACAGCCCGGAAGAATTTTATTATATTGACACCGGCCGTGAAAGCCTTCATACTTTAATGTCTGTTTATCTGTTTGTCTGTCCTTCTATAACTTGAAAACTGCTGGATTTTCCACCAAACTTCTTATTTAGAATCCTCCTGTCCGTGGGTAGGTTTTAGGGCCAATATTGTTTCTAAATCTCTAAACTGTCTGGTGGTTTATACGAAATCGAAACCGTGATTTTGCACTCCCTCAAAATATACACAACCAAATTTAATGGAAATCTACCTATCTTAATGAAAATGAATTTCCAAACCTTTTTTCTCATGTGCATCATTTCGATACCAGGATTAATAAGGAAGATATCATCAATGGACCGTTTTTCGGTACAAGTCCCACCGGACTTAACGCAAGAGCGGATGCGGTTGCGTTTAAAGCGTATTTCTTACAACTTGAAAACTACTGAAGATATTTGAACCAAACTTTATATTTAGCATCCACCTGTCCAATGGTAGGTTTTTGGTGTCTATTTGTCTGTTTGTTTGTTTGTTTGTCTTTTTGCCTGTTCGTCTGTTTGTCTGTCTTTCTATAACTTGAAAACTACTGGATATATTTCCACCAAACTTCATATTCAGAATCCACCTGTACTTGGGTAGGTTTTAAGGCAAACATTGTTTCTAAATCCCTGAACTGACTGGGGGTTTATACGAAGCCGAAACCGTGATTTTGCTCTCCCTCAATACATACACATGCAAACTTCATGGAAATCTACCTGCCTTAATGGAAATTAATTTCTAAACTCTTTTTTCTCATGTGCACCATTGCGATACCAGGATTAATAAGGGAGATGTCATTAACGGGCAGTTTTTCGGTACAAGTCCCACCGGACTTAACGCAAGAGCGGATGCGGTTGCGTTTAAAGCGTATTTCTTACAACTTGAAAACTACTGAAGTTATTTGAACCAAACTTTATGTTTAGCATCCACCTGTTCAAAGGTAGGTTAGAAGGTCAATAACATTTCAAATTCCCGGAATGGACTGGGTTTTTATAGGGAAACGAAATGGTTATTTTACTCTCCCACAATATATAAAGTACAAGACCAACCTGATTGGAAATCGACCAAACTTGATGGAAATCCAATTCTACTTTTTTTCTCAGGTATATTTTTTCAACAGGAGGATTAATAAGGGAGGTATAATGAAAGGTCGGTTTCTCAGGCTTAGTCCAGCGGACATAGCCCAAAAGGTGTTATACGTAGAGTAGATTCCTTATCTATCTATATAAATCAAATTGTAACGACCGTGTATCTGTGCAATGACTATTTTGGCGAAATTTTCATACAACTTTCCGTTTAAGGGGTAATAATGAACATCTGCATATTTTTTATCTATAGTTTCCTGAAAGTTCTTAATTTTATCCCCCTCGCCCAAAATCAAGATTGCCTCACAATTTGCCACACGAATTTTCATTTATATATATTTGTATCAATCCATTGCTATGCATGTGTATTCTGCCCATGTAGTTTACGTGAAGACTGTTTTAGAACTCAGATTACCGTGTGTATTAGATTTAAAAGTGATATCAGATACATTTAATAGTAAGTACCTTTATAAATGGAGAATATTGCTCAAGACGAATGGAGAACCCTCGTATAATTGGTGCTCCATAATTCCGCTGCACCATACTGAACACTTTTGCCATTCTAAAATCTCAACTGAAGAGCATGAATCACTTTCATCCTTTCGTTTTCTATGTTGTCAGGAATGCGACCGAAATCTCTACAGAAACCTGAAAACCAGACTGGTCCATCCAAATCTCGTGTTATAATCTGAAGCCGTGTTGCGCCCACGCCGTTAGCTACTAATGATCACATCGAACATGATTTGTGTATCTCGTTAATCTTACTTCTCATTCTGTCCGGAATAGACTAATGACAGGCTACGTTTTTGCTATTGGCTTTACGACGCACTGACACAGATATGTATTATGGCGACGATGGGACAGGAAAGGGCTAGGACTGGGAAGGAAGCGGCCGTGGCTTTAATTAAGGTACAGCCCCAGCATTTACCTGGTGTGAAAATGGGAAACCACGGAAAACAATCTTCAGGGCTGCCGACAGTGGGGTTCGAACCTACTATCTCCAGAATACTGGATACTGGCCGCACTTAAGCGACTGCATCTATCGAGTTCGAACAGGCCTCTTAAACTGTAGGTTACTTGCCTAAATGTGGACAGTGTTTGAGGATTACCATCATATTTACGTACGTATATATAAATCAAAGCCCACCTCTGTGGTGTAGTGGTTAGCGATTTGCTGCCACGCCACCGGGTTCGATTTCCGGCACTGTCACAAAATTGGAAAAGTGGTACGAGGGCTGGAACTGGGTCCACTCAGCCTTGGAGGTCAACTGAGTAGAGAGGAGCTCGATTCTCTCCTCAGCCATCCTCGAAGTGGTTTTTCGTGATTTCCGACTTATCCTCCAGGCAAATGTCGGGATGGTACCTAACGTAAGGCCACGGCCGCTTCCTGCCCTCTTCCTTGCCTGGTCCCTTACAATCTCCCCCCCCCCCCAAAAGGCCACTCCGACCAAATGTCTCACGCTCCAGGATACTGCCCTTAGGGCGTTAGAGGTGGGAACCCTCATTGAGTCCGAGGGAAAAACCATCCGTGGAGGGCAAATGGATTAAGAAAGAAAGAAATATAAAATAAACATTTGTACTTTCCTCTTCATATTCAGACACTACCAACCACCACAGAAACACGCAATAGTAGTTACATTCCTCCACATAGGGTTGGCGTCAGGAAGGGCATCCGGCCGTAAACAGGGTCAACTCTATATATGCGACACAGTTCGCACCCACGACCCCATAGTTGGGGGAAAGCGGTATAAGAAATGGTCAACAGATTTTGATGCGGTTTTCGCTGTTGCCCAGAGGATCTGCCGAGGAAGGTTTCCATTTATTACAGTAAATAGCAGCTTCCACTGTGGCTTCACCAGCACGGTCTTAGTTTCCAACATTCACAAGTAGGATTGTAAGCATTTTGGAAAGAATTAAAATGTATGACGTCCAACATGTGGACAGATTTTTTTGGTGATAACGTAAGAACTGCTTTAAATACTATACCTTGGCAATATTACGGGTAATAGACGTGGATAACGATGGTGAACGCTACATAAAGGTGACTTTGAACTCTTCGAAAACGCCGGAATAACATTCTGTGCACCCAAATACCGACAACGTTGAATTGAAACGCATTAATGTAATTCAGAGGGGGGGGGGAGGGGGGGGGACAAACAGCCATTCTTCTTCTACATTACTCGGTGTACTCCATAGGTCTCCTACTTTATTTAACGCTAGTACGTAAGCCTGTCTTCAACAGTCGAAATTTCTTTCTACAAAGTAATTGGAAATTCTAAATGGACTATTAATATAACTTAAGTATAAATGTTACATTTTCCAGGCTTTATGCGGCATTTGAATGGAATCAAAACAGGTATTATAGTATTTCTTTACAAACCATATGAGTGCAGTAATAGCGTGGAGTTGTACTTTGAAGTCTGTGGTACTGAGTACTCTTCAAAAAGCTATGTTCAACTAAAACACTGGGGAGATTCAACTCAACTTTAAAGTTTGTCCTGGTGGCTAATTCATTGTAACAGAGAAGGCTAAATTTAGAGAAAATTGCCTCCATTTAACAACGATTGGTATTCCCGCATTGACAGATGCTAAACATATTCTTGGAATAAAACACTTTCTTCTTGAAATTGAGTCCGTCTGAACTTCTGCATGAACGATATTTTTGTCAAGCTTCGGTAGATTCAATCTCGTTCCATTCCACAAATCAGCTTTATTAACTTCAGTAACAACATCGCACACTATTGAAACAAGTATTGTAGTGTATGTTATTTGGTTATCTTTCAATCTATTCAGAACCCATTGCTTGATGCAGTTAACTTGTTTGTTTCTTGGGCGAAACATTGTACCCTCATTTAGTTGAAAAGAAGATCCAAGTGAATCTCGTAGAATTTTTTTTGAAATCCGGTTTTGATGAATGTCGGTAGTGTCATTTAGTAGTTCTCCGTATGTGCAACAAAATAACATTCTCACCACGTTGAATGAGAGGCACTTTATCCAGAAGGAACCAAGAGTAGGAAATTCCATCTCAGCCGTAACACCTACAACGAAGCATCCAATATCAACATTAGTTAAAATGTCATTCCTCAAACTTGTATTTCCAACCCATACGGGGCCGGGTATGAATTGAGATGAATCTTCGTAGATAGTTTTATGACCGGATGCTCTTCTTGACGTCAACCTCATCAGAGGAGTTGTTGAGATAAAATAAATGACGTGATGTATGATAGTGGGAAGGGAGGGGGGGGGGTAATCTCACTCCGTATGAATACTGCGAAAATGTTTGGAATTTAATCCAGGCTTTTGGCACGCAATCTAGTGATTAGAAAATGCATACCACCCCCTCTCGTACCCTGCCGGCCAACATTCTAATGGTAAGAAATTTTACCATAGTGTCAGTCCAAAAACTACACGCGACTACTACTACTACTACTAAACGTTTTCATCTCTCCCCTGAAGAGGGAGGCGGGTCTCTTAGACGGTGATGCCGTTTTTCAGGCCGGGAGATTGGTTACGGTGAATGAGATGTGCGGAGAAGGTGAGAGTGTGGGCGGCCGTGGCATATACTACGAACTGTTCCGGCATTCGCCTTAGTGCAGGAGAATGGAAAACCACGGAAAACCATTCTCAGGACAGCCGACGGGAGGGCCTGTTCCGTCTTCCGAATGCAGAGGCATAGGGCCACGGTAGAGCCGTAGCCAACTTTCCTCTGCTCGGTTGGCCGGTCAGAGTACCGAGCTGTTGGACCACGGACAAGCCGTGGCCTCTTAAGGGACGAAAACCAAGGGCCGAAACCCACTCTGCATATATCGACCACGCGACGACTTCAAAGACCATGGATACAAGAACGCAGTGCCTGTTGATGGAAATAATGTGTTTTGATACACCAGAATAGAAACATAATCATTCACTTCCCTTAAAGATAGTATTTTTCACTAAACAGTTCAAGCAGTTCAAGTATGATGGTCATCATTACATTGTGCTTGTAAACCATATCTGGTACCATTTCTAGTCTTTAGAACGTGTCCGTTTCCTCCATATACAGCATTTGTGGAAGGCAACATAAGTCATGATGTACGCAGTTCGACCTCGAGCCGATAGATATAGCTGTGCACCTACATCATCATGGCGAATGAGAAAATAACTTCGCTGAAAGAAACGAATTTTTCTGAAAGAACAAAAGTCGTTGTCATGAGAGGTTCGTTGTATTTTTCTTTTTAAAGTAGGCACAACAATCTACAACTAGTACCAATTTCAGCGTTGAAACCTTCCCTCTTTCTTAATATCGCTGTGAATGACAGACAGAATTAGGCGCTTTATATGGGCTATATAGATGCATATGTGGACAGAACACCGACACCTTGGTAACAATTACAACCAGTCTTAGTCATCTATCTGAACTAAGCCTTCTTTATCATATTCCTCACGTTGTTATTCTGTGTCAGAACTCTGCCTTCTCCCTTTCAGACCGTGTACGCACATTTGTGCGGGTTCGTATTTTATTTATGTCTGAGCTTATTTGGCGTTTTCTTGGCGCTAGACCGGACTGCAGTGCCTGTGCGGGTCACGTAGCATGTACTTCAGCTATTTTTATTTCGTACTTGATCACACTCCTCTGCGGCAATGATAAATGACTGACAGATGAAATGAAATGTTAACGGAGAGTGTTGATGGAATGAAAGATGACAGGGAAAACCGGTGTACCCGGAGAAAAACCTGCCCTGCCTCCTCTTTGTCCAGCCCAAATCTCACATTGAGTAACCGGGATTTGAACTACGGTATCCAGCGGTGAAAGGCCGGCGCGCTGCCGCCTGAGCCCCGGAGGTTTCTCGATAGTACCAATGACGTAGGTATTTAAAAAATTAAATTTTAGGCACCTTTCCCTAAACTACAATTTCATCCAACGTGAATAAAATTTACTTAACTAGGTGCCTCATTCCTCGACTTTACACACCGATTTTCATAAAATTATCTTCAGCCATTTTCTCGTGATGCCCGTACAGACAGACAGACAGACAGACAGACAGACAGACAGACAGACAGACAGACAGACAGATGACGGAAAATAAAGAAGTGCATTTCTGTGTGACTGTGGACACGACCGATACAGAAGTACCATTCTTTTTAAATTCTGAGCGATGTACAGGCATATTATTATTTATTTGATTCGTTTACCCTCCAGGGTTGGTTTTTCCCCAGACTCAGGGGCGGATCCCACCTCTACCGCCTCAAGGACAGTGTCCTGGAGCGTGAGACGTATGATCGTGGATACAACGACGGAGGTGAAGGACCAGCACCTCGCCCAGGTGGTATCACGTGCTATGCTAAACGGGAGCCAGGTGGACGGATGGGAAGATTGGAAGAGATAGGTAAGGAGGAAAGAAGAAAACGTCAGTTCCAGTCCTAGTACCACTTTTCAAAATTTTGTTGCAAAGCCGGGAGTCACATTAACCACTACACCACAGAGGCGGACTAGTAAAGTATCATACATTAAAAACAATTTTCTTCAGATTATCCCAGATTTTTGGCGGGGCATCACTGGAGCCACAGTCCGACTCGTTGGCTGAATGGCCAGCATACTGGCCTTCGGTTCAGAGGGTCCCGGGTTCGATTCCCGGCCGGGTCGGGGATTTTAACCTTAGTTGGTTCATTCCAGTGGCCCAAGGACTGGGTGTTTGTGCTGTCCCCAACATTCCTGCAACTCACGCACCACACATAACACTATCCTCCACCACAATAACACGCAGTTACCTATACATGGCAGATGCCGCCCACCCTCATCGGAGGGTCTGCCTTACAAGGGCTGCACTCGGCTAGAAATAGCCACACGAAATTATTATACTGGAGCCACAAAGGTTCATTTTGGATCTGGCCGGGGGTTAAAATCCGGATGCCCTTCCTGACGCCATGCGATTTTTCAAATGAAAATCTCAGTCCAGAAATCTACCGAGATTCAAACCCTAGTCTTCTGGGTGGGAAGCCACCAGATAAGCTGGGCTAATCATGGCCCCCAATAAAATATTAAACACTGAATCGATATATACTTTCACCGAGTGATTTGGCCGTTCAGTTAGGGGCGCGCAGCTGTGAGCTTGCATTCGGGGGATACCAGGTGTACGCATAAGTCTTTCTCGGTTTCACTGAGAGATGGCGCCAGTGAACACTACGCAGCGTATGAATTTGACACATACGTCAGTTTGTTCGTCTGACATTAGCCTACTAACACACACAAGTTGAATCCACCAAACACTACCGTCTGTGTTGTATCGTTCAGTGATCATGTCGACATCTGTGCCTGAACAAGAACATTCGCGACACGCTTTGCTTTTCTTATTTAATCAAAAGAAAAAGGATGTGGAAAGTCATAGTTTGCTGGTAGAAACACATGGTGAACACGCTCTATCGATTAGAATATGTGAGACATGTTTTCGACTATTTAAAATTTGTAATTTCAATGTGACAGTGCTCGCTCTGGTAGACAACAGAAGTGCGAAGATTCTTGAAGCCCGGCGAAACCGTTAAATGCACAACGCTGTCCTCACCAAATGATTAATTTAAATTACTCATTGATCGAAAGACGACCGGAATGGGCCAAAGACATGGGAAAATAGATTTTCTTAGACGACAATGCGCCGTCTCACACAGCGAAACTAGTGAAAGACACCTTGAGATCGCTTGGATGGGACATCCTCCCGCACCCGCAGTACTGCCCAATCTGGCGCCATCTATCACCTCTTGGCATCAATGGGGCATGGCTCACAGGAACGGCACTTCAGAAATTTTGAGGAAGTTGGAAAAGGCTCGACGAATGGTTTGCCGCAAAAGACAAGCAGTTTTTCTGGCATGGTATTCATAACTTACCTGAAATATGGGCGAAGTGTGTAGAAGCCGATGGCCAATATTTTGAATAATCCAAAAATGAATTCCCCTTGAAAATTACGTGTTTTCTTTACCATAAAAAACCGGCAAAAACTTGCATACAAATGGTAGTGGGTTCGAACTCCACTGTCGGCAGCCCTGAAGATGGTTTTCCCTTGTTTCCCATTTTCACATCAGGTAAATGCTGGTGCTGTACCATAATTAAGGCCATGGGCGCTTCCTTTCCACTCCTAGTCCTTTGCTATCCCGTCGTCTTAAGACCTATTTGTGTCTGTGCGACGTAAAGCAAATTGTACAAAAAAGAAATAAAATATATTTAACTACTTCTGATGAGAGTCACTTTCGAATATAATTTCCATTCAAGCAATTATCACATGGCAACCGCCACAAGCACCTCGTATTCTCCGGCTCCACGGCGAAATGGTTAGCGTGCTGGCCTTTGGTCACAGGGGTTCCGGGTTCGATTCCCGGCAAGGTCGGGAATTTTAACCAACATTGGTTAATTTTGCTGGCACGGGGGCTGGGTGTATGTGTTGTCATCATCATCATTTCATCCTCATCACCTAAGGGCGTCAAATCTAAAGACCTGTACCTGGCGAGTCGAATATGTCCTCGGACACTCCCGGCACTAAAAGCCATACGCCATTTCATTACCTCGTATTGCTATTCGTATTCTTCTTCCTCTTCTTCTTACCTTAAGAACGATTACTACTGTATAGTGAGTTTGTCATTACGAGAAGAATGTCAAGAGCTAAATGGCGAAGCCCAATCTAATATCCTCCCACTGATACGCACTACGTACACTGACACAAAGGAGGTAGTCTGACCTCGTGTGTTTATCGAACAATACGGCAACTATCTGAGATGGAATTGGAACAAAATACCGTTCTGCGTGAGGTCACTTCATATTAGCCAGTGGAGCACACCCCACGCCGACGTGTTAGAGAACTGATTTACATTCACTATTCATGTCGAGAAAGAGTTACTAACTACAGAGATCATTAATAACTTAAGGCACGCTGTCAGGTGCGCTTCTACTACTCCAGTTCAGTGGCTCGATCTGACAAACGAGTTCCCACATTAGTTCTAACTTGGCCGCATTTTTTCCTGCGCGCTGCGGATTGTTCGTCTGTTTCGTTGCACCATACAGTACTTATGGCTTCACGAAGTGTAACAACAAAAAGTAGGACCATTTTTTTTTCTGTTTTTTAATAACTCTGAAGAAAAACTTGTGATTATTATCGTAAGCGCTGCTCTTGTTGCGAGTGCAACCTTGACTTCCAAAAGAACGCAGTATCAACACTGTGAGATGGTAGCGGTGATGAATTATCTGGATTTAACTCTGGAGAAGGTGGTCATTGCTGTTCTTTGATCATCCGTACTTAACTCTAGAAAAGGCAGTCATTACTGCTTTATGATTATCCGCACTTACCTCTAGAGAAGGTGTTTATTACTGCTTTGTGATCAACTGCACTTAACTCTATATTAGGTGGTCATTACTGCTTTATGATCATCCGCACTTAACTCTGCAGAAGATGGTCATTACTGCTTTATGATCATCCGCATTTAACTCTAGGGAAGGTGTTTATTACTGCTTTGTGATGAACTGCACTTAACTCTATATTAGGTGGTCATTACTGCTTTATGATCATCCGCACTTAACTCTGCAGAAGGTGGTCATTACTGCTTTATGATCATCCGCATTTAACTCTAGGGAAGGTGTTTATTACTGCTTTGTGATGAACTGCACCTAACTCTATATTAGGTGGTCATTACTCCCTTTATGATCATCCGCACTTAACTCTGCAGAAGGTGGTCATTACTGCTTTGTGATCATCCGCACTTAACTCTGCAGAAGGTGGTCATTACTGCTTTATGATCAACCGCATTTAACTCTGCAGAAGGTGGTCATTACTGCTTTGTGATCATCCGCATTTAACTCTAGACAAGGTGGTCATTACTGCTTTATGATCATCCGCACTTAACTCTGCAGAAGATGGTCATTACTGCTTTATGATCAACCGCATTTAACTCTAGACAAGGTGGTCATTATTTTTTATGATCATTCGCACTCAACTCTGGAGATTATGGTTATTACTGCTTTATGATCATCCGCACTTAACTCTGCAGAATATGGTCATTACTGCTTTATGATTATCCGCACTTAACTCTGCAGAAGGTGTTTATTACTGCTTTATGATCATCCGCATTTAACTCTAGGGAAGGTGTTTATTACTGCTTTGTGATGAACTGCACTTAACTCTATATTAGGTGGTCATTACTGCTTTATGATCATCCGCACTTAACTCTGCAGAAGGTGGTCATTACTGCTTTGTGATCATCCGCATTTAACTCTAGACAAGGTGGTCATTACTTTTTTATGATCATTCGCACTCAACTCTGGAGATTATGGTCATTACTGCTTTATGATCATCCGCACTTAACTCTGCAGAAGGTGGTCATTACTGCTTTATGATCAACCGCATTTAACTCTAGACAAGGTGGTCATTATTTTTTATGATCATTCGCACTCAACTCTGGAGATTATGGTCATTACTGCTTTATGATCATTCGCACTCAACTCTGGAGATTATGGTCATTACTGCTTTATGATCATCCGCACTTAACTCTGCAGAAGGTGTTTATTACTGATGATCATCCGCACTTAACTCTGGAGAAAGTGGTCACTACTGCTTTATGATCTTACGCACTGAACTCTGGAGAAGGTGCTCACTACTGCTTCATGGTCCAGCTCCATGGCTAAATGGCTAAAAGTTAAAAATAAGTGGAAACAATGCCAGGATGCGCTAGAAGCTCTGCGGTGATTCCCAGATTTGAACTTCACTTATTTAGTAGCCGTTCCGACACTGGGTTGTTTCCGACGAAAGAGTAGCTTTACGAAACTTTTGCAATGTTTGGGCTGGGAAGACTTAGGAAAAAAGAGATGAGCTGCTCGACTAAGTGGTAAGTTCCGAGCTGTCCGTGGAGAGTTGGCATGGAATGATATTACTAGGCGAATGCGTTGGATGGTGTTTTTAAAAGTATGAAATATCAGCATACGAAGTTGGAATTCAGGAGGAAACACTGGGGCTAATATTCGTTTATAGGAAGAGGAGTTAAGGATTGGAATAATTTACCAAGGGAAATGTTCAATAAAATTCGAAATTCTTTGCAATTATTAAAGACACTAGGTTAACAAAAGATAGAGAATCTGCAACCTGGGTGACCACCCTAAATTCAGATCAGTAGTGATTGATTGACACTCACGGCCTATCCCCATAAAGAAGTTCTGAATATCGACCAGGTTACCGCCAGATAAAGTCTAAGAAGTCAGGAAAAATATATATTTTATTACGTCTGGGATGTAAATTACACCAATCAAAGCAATTAATAAGACTAGAGCGGTGAGGACTGCGAAAATTAATTTACCACCAATCATTGTCACTGGGTGTGGATGAAATCTCTGGTAGTGTATGTAATGCAGATAACGCGGAGGACGTATTAGAAAGTATGGTCGAAGCCATCCAAAAAGCAAAGAGGTAAACATTCCCTTGAAAGTATTCCTTTACCGGGACGTTCATCTGGTTTTCATTCTCTCTTAATCTCCTGTTACCGGGCGAGTTGGCCGTGCGTGTAGAGGCGCGTGGCTGTGAGCTTGCATCCGGGAGATAGTAGGTTCGAATCCCACTATCGGCAGCCCTGAAAATGGTTTTCCGTGGTTTCCCATTTTCACACCAGGCAAATGCTGGGGCTGTACCTTAATTAAGGCCACGGCCGCTTCCTTCCAACTTCCAGGCCTTTCCTATCCCATCGTCGCCATAAGACCTATCTGTGTCGGTGCGACGTAAAGCCCCTAGCAAAAAAAATCTCCTGTTCTATCTGGTACAAGTCCATCAGGGGGATATTAGCAGACAAATGGCAGGCCATCTGAGGTACTCGAAATAAATATTCTGGGTTGTGTTTTTTACATATTGAGCATCCGACAGGAAGTCACAATATTGTGGGTTCTGATCCCACTGATGCCCGGTTGGCCATGAATATTTTGCACACATCTTTCGGATACATACACTATGTGCTGAACACGACCTAAATGGTTGAAAGCTTATTTCGAGTTCTGTGTGGCCATATAAATTAAATAATCATTATCTGAGGTTTGTTTATCCCGTTTTTTGCACCACAGACTTCCATGGAGGCAGAGGTGTATTTAGGCCTATGGCGGGGGACTTTAACGGGCGATTTTTAAGCTGTTACTGTTTATTTGAATGCGCTGCAAGCTAAGACACTGGCGTTCTCTACTGTTTTTGGATAAGTCCCGTTTCACATGATATTGATCAGCGATTTCTGGAGGAGGATGTATTATGGTGTGAGCAGGAGCACGTTTTGGTATGAAACCGATCTCCTGATGATTCACAAAGAATCCTGTACTTCAAAGTATATTGACGAGATCTTGTTTCCAAATGTGTTTCCTCACGTGAGGCAATTTGGAGAGAGCACAAGAGTTGCTAACTGACCCCGCGGTGTAGGGGTAGCCTGCCTGCCTCTTACCCGGAGGCCCCGGTTCGATCCCGGCCAGGTCAGGGATTCTTACCTGCATGTAGGGGCTGGTTCGAGGTCCACTCAGCCTACGTGATTACAATTGAGGAGCTATCTGACGGTGAGATGGCGGCCCCGATCTAGAAACCAAGAATAACGGTCGAGAGGATCCTTCGCGCTGACCACACGACACCTCGTAATCTGCAGGCCTCCGGACTGAGCAGTGGTCGTTTGGTAGGCCATGGCCCTTCGGGGGCTGTTGCGCCATGGTGTTTGGTTTGGACAATACTACATTGCTCTGGTTAGCAGACAGCCAGTATTGAAGTTGTAGGCAACATGCAGTGCTTTGTGCTGTGTAATGTCCTTATTCTATGTTTTATTAGTTTTTTGAAGAATTTCAACATGGTGATAAAGTGTTTAAATCATCCAGACAATTTTTGCTACGTGTGTTAACTAAGCTTCAAGTTTCAAGGGCGAAATTTAACGCCAATTGTAAGAAAGTGTTATGAACTTTATGTTTGGTGTAAAGGTGTAAAGCTCGTGAAATACCGTGACACTTCGGTGGACTTCGAATATTCAACAATTTTTCAAATTCAAGGAATTCTTCGTAACGACAGATTTTGGCAACACAGTAAATCCTGAAATAAAGAATCTAAATTATTCTTAAAACCTATGGGAATACAGAACCCCCAGGGTAATATTAATGCAGTTAAGCCTAGAGACGAATCCGCGTCCGATCCGCGGACTACTGACACGTGCCAAGGTCGATGAATGAAGAAAACCCGCGAAATTTATTTCGCCTGTTGCGAGTATGGGAAAATTATGAGACTAACACCTAAATAAATGGTAAGTCTGTCCGAAGTTATGGAACAAATTTCAGGAAAATCGGTCTATTGGATGCGGAATTAGCATATTGCACAACCAAGCTTCATGGTATGAGTAGCGTCACCCAATAGAGTATAAAAGAAACCTCCCTCCGTATATTTCTCAGTGTCTGTCTGCGTTTCTGGAGCGGCGGAGCCCACATCACTCGGCGAAAGAAAAGTGTGAAAATTTGGTCTCCAGATAACTTACTACATGTTCGTGGCTATGGTTCAAATATACTGTTAGAATGGAAGATGATAGAAATTTTCTGAGCTGCCGCTAATAGGAACTTTGAAGGTTTAGATATGTGGTGAATAAGTAATTGAGTTCCTCTTTGTATTCAGTGCGTACGTATAATATTTGTTAGAGTCTGGATGAGAGCTACAGTGTCTGATTTCTTATCTGTTGGGACACCTGGTCTTCTTAGTAGGGTGAACAGGTAAGTCGCCATTTGAGGAGCGAGCTCGTCACAAGGATAACCGTGTCAAAAAGTGCGTTATAAAGTGTTGTGTAATTGAATTTATATATATATATATATATATATATATATATATATATATATATATATATATATTTGTAAGGAGATGTATACGTTAGCCATGGAGGACTAGACGAGAGGTTTGCTGATTAAATGTAGCCAGAACTCCAGGATGACGGCTAAGATCACAGGTCTGTAACCTTTTAATCAATGTTGTAGTTAGATTATTGTTTGTCACTACAAATTTTTCATTGCGTGTGTCGGGTTGATATTTTGTAATGATCAGGAAAAGATATTATATTTTTGGTCAGCGTGTGAAAATCTTTAGTTTTGTAAAATTCACATCAAGAAACTATAAAATGCGACGTTTAAATCTTGTGTTAATGTTCTTTGAGATATTGTCCGAAGTGAGGAAAATTTGGAAAGTGATAATGGTAACGTAGTCGTGGCGAAATGTCTTAATTTCTAATATCGTTTGAATTCAGAATTTTTTATCGAAATAATAATAATAATAATAATAATAATAATAATAATAATAATAATAATAATAATAATAATAATGTCTACCGCGGGATAAAATTTTCCTATGTTAAAAGTGGATTTAACAAGTATGTTCTACAAGGATTGCGGGCGTTTAGAAAATTTCCAGTGAAATCCGATAAAGTTATGTTTTATTCATGGGAAGTACAAATTTTGTGACATCGTGTATGTCGATGATATGGAAAATCACGGTGTGTTGTATTCTCGAGGTCCGAAAGTTGTAGTAACAGTAAAAATAAAAAAGGTCTATTTTTTATAAAAGTTTTTTTTCACGAGAGGATTGAGATTTGAAAAGGTCTTGAAATATAAGAAAAATGGATTGAGAGAGAAAAATTTATATATGTGGAGATAAGAGTGGTAGAAATGTTGAAGGCAAAAGGGAGCCTGGATTTTACGTAATACCGCCATGAGAAGGCGAAGACAATGAATTTTTGAGACAGGCTATATTTGCCGAGGAAGGATTTTTGAGCAGGCTGTATATTAAATGTGAGATTTATGTGGCAGGCTGTAGTATATTCCGCTAACAATCCGAAAGCTGGGATCTGGAGAAGGTCCGTTCGAGATAATTATTTGCGACGCACAGTAAATTTCAGAAAAGATCCCAAGTGAACACGATTTGGTGAAAAGTGTAAATCTTGGTAGTAAAAAAAAATCAAGTGACTACTTACGTAAAGTCAGCAATGAATATTAGAATAATATGACTTCAAGGATAGAAGAGCATTTTGAATACACGGTTGGTGTTGTTTGACTGTAATGATAGTTTCCAATCAATAAAGTTCATAAGTTACCATGCGGTAATTTGTCAGTAAATCGGAAACATTTGTGGAATGAGATATCGGACGTTTAAAAACGATATGTTTGGCTGTTTAGATTCATTGAATTTCGTTTCACTGGATAGTCATCGATATGAATATTTGGAAAAAGGACGGTAGGCGATTTCAGGGCCTCATCCTAAAATGACAGTGTGGATTTCTTTTCGTGATGATGCTTATTGTTTTTTTTTGACGACATAGAGGTTAATGTTAAACGGGTGTTGGAAGTCTATATTATTCTCTCCTAAACTTCATTGCGCATGCTGAGATCGTGTATGAGTTGGGGGATTGTTCGCCACGCGATATTTATTTTCAAGTTCACGTTTTTTTGTAACAAGACATAGACTTACTGCATTTTCCGACTTGCGTTCGTTCTGTGGCCAGAGTTGTTTCGTTGTGTGTTATTAGTTTCGATCAGATTTACAACCGAGATATTTAAGAGTTTGTTTGAAATTACGATTTCGCCTGATATGCTAGGGAAAGCGTATACGACCCAGTTTCCGCCCGTCAATAGATTTAGGTCGTCACATGTTATCCTAGGAGTATACTGATGATGAGACGTCCTAGTTCACGCTCAACGATAGAATTAGGAAGGTACATGTACATAGAGGTTAGTGTTAGGGTGTGCAGATATTAAGTAGGCCCGACGATGGGTCTGGGATGTCAGCTGTACATACTCAAGTCTTAGATTAGATGTTTTTGATAAGTGACCTGATCAAAGGTAGTGTCTACAGTAAAATACGAAATGTGAAGAGTGTTAGCTCGGTATAACGAGGCCAAACTTGCGCGCAGCCCTCAACAGCTGGAAGGTGTTTATTCAAGATTATAGAATCACTGACGGCGTGCATAATGAGGGCTGCCCAACACTGGGTACTGAGCTAACGGTGATTGAATATTTTACTGCAGTTCTCCATGCGTGTTGAGTTCAAATAACTTCGGTATTTTATTTTTATGTTGACACTCAACGTATTAATGTGAGACTTGAGTTACGAATGTGGATTCGATTCGTCAGCCAGTAAGGTAAGGGTTATTCTGCCCGAAGGCAGGTCCGAACCTCCGCAGAGGTGTTCCTGAGCCGGAGTTTACGTGCGGTAGGGTGGCCAGTTCCTTTCCGCTCCTCCATTCCCTTACCCCCACCAACAGTGCGTGGCAACCCATCCAACTCCTGACCACGCCCAATGTTGCTTAACTTCGGAGATCTCACGGGATCCGGTGTTTCAACACAGCTACGGCCAGTAATATATTTCATTTCAATTTTTGTCGTTCTTTCATTTTTATACGTAGTTGAGTTCGATCAATTGATAGCTTTGTAGGTAGTGTGTTGGGACAAACAATAAGTAAATGGATCTGTGATGGTAGTCATTGTTAAGTAGGAAAGAATTCTTTAATTCTGTTTTATGTTACCCTGTGGACTTTATAATAATATTTTTCAAGTGATTTACCACTTTTTAATTAACTTCAGTGTTTGGCATTTCTTCTAAATGCGTGATGAACAAGTGTTTCCTGCATTTCCGCAGTTTTGTTCCTTCAGAACGAAGTAACTTAAGATCCTCGCGGATCGTGTTGTTGTTGGTTCCTTCCGAACAGCTGTTTGGGTGATGCACGTTTAGCATCGGGTTTATTTTATCACTTAAGGGTGTCATGAAATGACAAATACATGGTGGAGTTTTGTTTTCAATTGTGAATGCTACTGTTAATTGGTAGTGAACACCATGCTTTCCAATAATATTTCGCAACCTATCCAAAGCAACTAATAGTCAATTTGGTTCGATTAAGGGTCCATTCGGCGGGTGTTCCGTATCCGAAAGGGTATTTATTTATTTATTTATTTATTTATTTATTTATTTATTTATTTATTTATTTATTGACTTTAGCAGTGGCGAAGTTAGGGCTCGTGGCCCTCTCTTAGACTTAACCACTGGTGAATAACCTTAATTAAGAGTAAATCAGGCGTTCAACTTGCTGAAGGTCAGATTTTCCACGGATCGTGTGGATTAATTCTCAGTTATCGTTTGGATTAATAGGTACCCGAATTTTCAGGTTTTCTTTTCACTTTTTAAGTTTCGCTGTCCACTTATTTATGAGATTCCTACTTTCTCCGAAGAAAACTCTTCGATATTGTAAGAAATGAATTAACGCTACGCAATGTGACTGCGTTTGAAACATTTAATAATGAATAATTAAAATTTTTGTCAAGAATTTATATAAATAACTTTTTTTTGTGCCATTAAGAATTTAATAAAAGTTAGTAAGCACATATTTGCTCCTCATTTCAAGTAGTTAGGCTCCCTTCTGAACCCCATCGTTTGGTTAAGATCGTGACCGAATTTCTTCCCGCAACGACCCCAAGATTTAAGAGTTCTATATTGCTCTACTGTAGCAGCTGTGGCCGACCAACGATGGAATAGTAAGTCAAGGGTTCAACATGTCGCTTCTTTTGTGATGTCCAGGGGCCATCATGAGTCGCAGTGACTTACATGTAACTTTTTTCTCTGGATAAAAGTGTCATTTCTGTTCGTCTCCTCGCATATTCCTTTCAGTTGCTTACCGTACCATACTGAAGCAGTTCTTCCTAAGTATGGTTAAAGTTTCTTCGGGGTATGTTACCTGACAGTGACAACAACATGTAAATGTTACTTTAATCCTTATGTTGTCCGACTCGTTGGATGAATGATCAGCGTACTGGCCTTCGGTTCAGAGGGTCCCCGGTTCGATTCCCGGCCGAGTCGGAGATTTTAACCTTCATTGGGTAATTTCAATAGCCCGAGGGCTGGGTGTTTGTGCTGTCCCCAACATCCCTGCAACTCACACACCACACATAACACTATCCGCTACCACAATAACACGCAGTTACCTACCCATGGCTGATGTCCCCCACCCTCATCGGAGGGTCTGTCTGATAAGGTCTGCATTCGGCTAGAAATAGCCACACAAAATTACAAATTATTTTTTTTGCTAGGGGCTTTACGTCTCACCGACACAGATAGGTCTTATGGCGACGATGGGATAGGAAAGGCCTAGGAGTTGGAAGGAAGCGGCCGTGGCCTTAATTAAGATACAGCCCCAGCATTTGCCTGGTGTGAAAATGGGAAACCACGGAAAACCATATTCAGGGCTGCCGATAGTGGGATTCGAACCTACTATCTCCCGGATGCAAGCTCACAGCCGCGCGCCTCTACGCGCACGGCCAACTCGCCCGGTACAAATTATTATCCTTAAGTTTTGCACAGCAGTGTAGTATAGTGACCTTAGGATATGAACTGTAGCAAGTATTGCGGTCATTCTAGCAGTGGTCGGAGGACTGGCAACAGTAGGCTGCATGTTTGCATATACCCTTTACCTCAGCGACCACCGAGTCCAGGGCTTCACAACAAGTTACGACGAGCTTGTGGGTTGCGCGCATTAACACTCCCAGCGAATGTGTTTCAAGAGAAGCAATTCATGAAATATTAACTGAAAGAATACTTTTTATGCAATGAGTAACAAACGCACATTTTGAAATGGTTCCATTGTATCATTGTTTAAAGAAACAAAATATGAAGCAGAAGATAAAACATATCAAAATTGGCAGATAAAGGCTTCTTCTGGTGGCGCTGACATTATTACTGAAAAAGAAAAATGTGCAGATAATGAAATAAGTATAAGTGCTCCTAGTACCTCAAATGATGTTGACCGGGTGAGTTGGCCGTGCGCGTAGAGGCGCGCGGCTGTGAGCTTGCATCCGGGAGATAGTAGGTTCGAATCCCACTATCGGCAGCCCTGAAAATGGTTTTCCGTGGTTTCCCATTTTCACACCAGGCAAATGCTGGGGCTGTACCTTACTTAAGGCCACGGCCGCTTCCTTCCAACTCCTTGGCCTTTCCCATCCCATCGTCGCCATAAGACCTATCTGTGTCGGTGCGACGTAAAGCCCCTAGCAAAAAAAAAAAAAATGATGTTGAGATTGATACAGGAAAAAGGTAGGCTAAATCAATCAGGCGCTATGTTTTCAATTATCGCTAAGCGATTAGTCAGTAATGAGCAAAACATTCTTATGAAATTCAGTAATAAAGCTACTCAAATGTAAATTTTGAAAGACCCATGTACTAAATGACACATGCCATGACGTTGCGTAAACTTTTCAATGATTAATGAGTTGGTGATATAATGAATAAGAAATAATGATTGTAGTATTCCTCAACGGTCACCTTATTAGAACCAGTCGCTGAAGGTAACGGGTGATTGATTAGCAGCTTGGATTAGTGCAGAAACATTTCTATAACTTAAAAAGTGATGGTTGAGAATACTGTAATCATTATTTGTTATTACTTGTTCATGATATCACCAACTCAATATCAATGACAAAATCAGCCATCGTAAGCAATATTATACATATATACACATTATTTTAAGAGATTTCATAGAATCTATGTTCTTGCAGAACGCCTTATTTTTTGCTAGTTGCTTTACGTCGCACCGGCACAGATAGGTCTTATGGCGACGATGGGATAGGAAAGGGCTAGGGGTGCGAAGGAAGTTGCCTTGGCCTTAATTAAGATACAGCCCCAGCATTTGCCTGGTATGAAAATGTGAAACCACGAAAAACTATTTTCAGGGCTGCCGGCAATGGGGTTCGAACCCACTATCTCCCGGATGCAAGCTCACAGCTGAGTGCCCCTAACCGCACGGTCTTGCAGAACGAAACATATCATTCTTTGTTTAACAGTGTGTATTTTACAGGTGTTTTATAGTGTTACATGTGTTTAACTTACGTTTTCGACAGACTAGAAAGCTTTAAGGTAAGATGGTGAGCAGAAATGTTTCAGAACAAGTTTTATTTGTTTGCATAATTAGATACTATGTCATTTTCTGAACATTTTTGTGTATTATATATTACTATCCTCCAATTATAACTGAATTGTTAAACATTTTCGAATTTTTAACACATCTGTCACTCTGTAACAATATACTGATATTCTGTCGCTTTTTGTAAAAGTCTTATATCTCCGACACGTTTACAGTTAGAGAGTTAGATATTTTGTGTTTTGTAGAGAAAGGTATGATTTATATGTTCATTAACCTGCTACTGCGCATTTCTATGGTCAAAATCAAACCAATCTACAGAGATCTTGACCACCCTAACCTACTGAGGAAGTGCTTATACGGCAAGACGCATAATGTAAACGAGGCCTTCAAAAACATTGTGTGGACCTTCATCCATAGGAAAATGTGTTCATTTGTTGTAGAAATTTACAACTAGGAGTGTAAGATGTTGTGATATCGTGGAACAATAGAAACATTGTCAGACTAACATTTTTAGAACATTTAGGTATATCACTTGGACAGAATACTGTAACTGTTCTGAGAAAACGTAATAGCTTGAGTATCGCCAAGTCAGATAATGAGGCTACTGATTATGGTACAGGCTTCTCGAAACCACTTCTTAGGAAAAGATCTGTAATTATTTTCTATCATAAATATGTTGTAAAACTTTGTCTCATTTTGAAAAAAGTATACATTCTGAAACATTTATTCCATTTTCTCAGAAACTATAAGAGAAACTAAAATGAAAATTACACAGTTTGTAAAATACACTGCATTGCAGCTGTGGATCCTGAGTCATGGTAATTGCATCTGTAATTCTGCTGTATTGAAAGTATTTATTCACTACTTTCACATAAAATTTGGAACGCATGGAAACAAATATATAAATATATTCTGAATGACACTACCGCAGCCATTCAGGATCAGTGAGTAGCATAAAGATCATTTAAATTACAGTGAAAATTTCAGGGAAATCTGTTCTGTAGTTTCTGAGAAAACGGAGCATGAATTTGCTTAATTTAACGTTGTCGGTATAGGGCCTACCGTTTCACCTTAAATTTACATCAGTAATATGTTTGTCGAACCGCTGTTAAATATGTTTACACCTTGAGCGTGGCACTACACAAAACTGGCTCTAATATAATACACACATAGTGAACACAAACGAAACAAAGTCCACGGTATTGTGATTAAGTTGAGAAAGCCGTCCCAAAACACATATGCTACAAAACGCCAGTGCTTCCTGCGCATGTACCCCAAAATCAGTATGGGATATGATCACCATGCACACGTACACAGGCCGCACAAAGGGTTGGCATACTCGCGAATTCGGTTTCCTTGCTCAACAGTGTCGAGGGTGGATCTTCAATATCGCAGAGAGAATGTTACCACCCACGTAAACCGCTGTACGGGAAGACCACAGGTGTTTAACGAACGTTACCTCGACTTGATCCCCATCTCAGTCCTGTTCTTCTACAGTTCGACAACCCTCTTGGTTCGCGTATTTTTTCTCCTCCTACTCTTCTGCCCATTCTCTCCAAGTCCATCACATGGTCCCTTCCTTTTTTAGTCTTCTGAGATCATCCTAATGTTTTGATACACCTTAGGATTTTCTCTCTTCTCCCTCCAGTTGCTCTGCCCCATATCTTCCTAGTGTCACCGTCTTGGGCGCGTACAGGACCACGTTTTTCACTGTTGTCGTGTAGTGCCTGAGATTTTTGTCTGTTGATATGTTTCTTTTATTGTACACTTCTCCTGACGCAAGACGGAGACTGGAGAAATAATATACACCAACCAATATGAAAGAGCTCAACGGCAGGGAAAGGAACAGGAACAGCACAGTGAAGCATAAGAGGGGGAGACAAGACAAGAAAATAAATATCCCAGCTAAAGAACGGGAGAGAAGTGTATCGATATGACTCACAGTAAAATAAATTTTTCTGGTATCAGGCAAATGATTAAATGATTTCTTTCTATGCATAGTGCCCATTTGTAAAAGTTCGCTCTGATACACTGGAAAAGTTACCCAGAACAGTCCTGGTGCTGTGTGGCTATTTCTAGCCGAGTGCAGCCTTTGTAAGGGAGACCCTCCGATGAGGGTGGGCGGCAGCTACCATATACAGGTAACTGCGTGTTATTGTGGTGGAGGATAGTGTTATGTGTTGTGTGTGGATTGCAGGGATGTTGGGGACAGCTCAAACACCCAGCCCGCGGGCCATTGGAATTAACCAATGACGGTTAAAATCCCCAACATGGCAGGGAATCGAACGCGGGACCCTCTGAACCGAAGGCCAGTACGCTGACCATTCAGCCAACGAGTCGGACAGTCCTAGTGATAAAAGTGTTGAAGTGTTCATGAACTCCGGGCGATGGACGAAAATACAACCGCCATAAACCGGTATTGTCAAACACCGAGCGGTGTCCCATGTGGATCGAACAGAGTAATGGTTGACTGGACTTTCATCAACAAGGTAGGTTTACTTTCAAATTCGTGATGTCATAACCTGTTTCCATCGTGCGCTACAGTCTATGGAATGGGCCAAGAATTTGCTCATCCCACAGATTGGTGACCTTGTTACTAGCTACCATCTTATATTGGTTTCTGCTTTTACCACTCGAAATTTATAATTGCCCGCCTCTGTGGTGTAGTAGTTAGTGTGATTAGCTTCCACCTGCGGAGGCCTGGGATCGATTCCCGGCTTTGCCACGAAATTTGAAGAGCGGTACTAGGGGTGGAACGGGGTCCACTTAGCCTCGGGAAGTCAACTGAGTAGAGGAGGTTTCGATTCCCACCTCAACCATCCTGGAAGTGGCTTCCCGTGGTTTCCAACTTCTCCTCCAGGCAAATGCCGGGATGGCACCTATTTTTTTTGCTAGGTGCTTTACGTCGCACCGACACAGGTAGGTCTTATGGCGACGATGGGATAGGAAAGGCCTAGGAGTTGGAAGGAAGCGGCCGTGGCCTTAATTAAGGTACAGCCCCAGCATTTGCCTGGTGTGAAAATGGGAAACCACGGAAAACCATTTTCAGGGCTACCGATAGTGGGATTCGAACCTACTATCTCCCGGATGCAAGCTCACAGCCGCGCGCCTCTACGCGCACGGCCAACTCGCCCGGTGGCACCTAATTTAAGGGCACGGCCACTTCCATTACTCTTCCTTGTCTATCCCTTTCGATCTTCCTATTCCCCCATAAGGCCCTTGTTCAGCAAAGCAGGTGAGGCCACCTGGGCGAGGTACGGGCCGTCTACCCCAGTTGTATCCACCCCGACCCAATGTCTCACGCTCAACGACAATGTTCTTCAGGCGTTAGGGATGGGATCTCTCGTTAAGTCCGAGGGAAAAACCAACACGGGAGGGTAACCACGGATTAAGAAAGATAAGAAGAAGAAGAAGAAGAAGAAGAAGAAGAATCGAATCATGTTGTTCGTTTACGTATTGAACCTTGGAGCGAAAGGTTCTTGGCATGATTCACTGTTTTTTCAGCAGTTTCAAACTTGGGGAGGAGAGAACCCACGCTGGTTGCGAAAATTATCATCTGCTTTAAGGTGCACCAACACAGAATAGAAAACCATCTTCATGGCTGTCGACAGTAGGGTTGGAACCCACTATCTCCCAAATGCAAGCTCACAGCTGCATGGCACTAACCGCACGGCCAACTCGCTCAGTGGCGGCGAAAGATAAGTAGTGGTGGATTGAAATCCCATCAGGCCACGGTTGCCTCGTTTCATTTTCTCTCCAGGTTCCTTATTATTGAAGCACCGTAGATGAATAAAACTGGGTCTCACATATAAACTAAGACCGGCGTCTTTACTCTGCGACATGCAAGATTCAGTATGGAAGGCGCGCGCATAGTAAGTTCTAGATCTTGCATGCATCCTGCACGTGTTCGTCCTCGCAAGCATCAGTCGCCATTCTGAATCTCAGCTGTTAACATGATGAGGCTGTTATCAATGCAGCACAGTATTTTCGTATGCAACAGTTCTGATTTCATCTTAATGGTCGTACGAACAGTCGTAACTCTTGCTATTGGTGTGCAGAAAATCCTAATGGTGTTTGTGAAGCCCATCATTATGATAGGAATATTGGTGTTTGGTGTGCTGTTAGTGCAAGACGAATAATTGGACCTATTTTGTTCGAGACGACAGTAAATTCATAGAGGTACCAAGATGACATTTTGACGCTGGTTTTCCATCATTTAAAGGAAAAGAAAATCCACGTGAGTGGTTTCAAAAAAATTAAGCACCTGCTCATACACCTGAAGATTCACTTCTTACAATCTCGGAAGTGTTTGCTGGTCTATTTCGCGCTCGTTCTCCAGATCGAACAGTATGTGATTTTTGCTTGTGGAGTAAACTGAAAGAAAAATTGTATAGAACAAATAATCTTCACACATTGTAGGTAATGAAAGAGAACATTACGAATGAAATCGGAAACATTACAGTAGCAGAACTCGGTTGCGTCAGCCAGAATGTCGTTACCGGATACAATGTCTGTATAACCCAAGAAGGACGAAATATCTAGTATATTTTATAAAGTATGGTACCATGTATACAAGCTTAAAGCAGGGCGGCCGTGCGCGACATACAGACATGGACAAAAGTATTCATACCCCAACCCACCCAAAACATAATGTTTTTATTGCTGCACCAATACGGAGTACAGGTCAGAATTACAAACCCAAACGCATACCTTGTACAACAGTGTACATTAAAAAGCACAAAATAAACTAGAAATAACGGTACATAACAAAGCAACAAATTCGTACTCCATGACACTACTTATCTGGACATAAGTATTCACACCGTATTCCAGAAGAGTTCACAACTCAATGAAGAAACAGATATTAGCAACTCGATCAGTAGCGCGTTTGTTTGCCTTTCCTGTGTATTATTTATTTTAACCTGTTGGGTATTGAGAATTCCAGTTTCCGTGTTAGTTCAGATGAAATATTCGCCCATTCTTTTTGTCGTAACTGTTCCAAGTGTGTTTCACTTGTTATGTGGTGTTTTCTTAGTCTGGACTCTAATTCACTCCATAGATGTTCTATGGGGTTGATATACGGCGATTGGGGAGGTGTTCTTAATGTGTGCGGCGTGTTGTAGAATACCCACAAGCGAACAATTTCCGCCGTATGTTTGGGGTCATTGTAGTGTTGGAAGTAAAACTCGTTAGTAATCTCAAGCTCTTCGGCGCTTTTGCGAACATTTTCTTTCAGGATGTTCAGATGTTGAAATCTATCCATAAATGCCAACTCCCCGACACCTGAAGCGGCCATTGAGCTCCACACCATAACTCCACCCCCGCCGTGCTTCACAGTAGTAACGAGGTTCTGCTCCTCGAGCTCTGTGTTAGGGCGTCTTCACACTAAAATGCGTTCATCACTTCGGAAAATATTAAATTTACTCTCATCTGTAAACATCACTGTCGACCAAGACGCATTATCTTTCGTCACGTATTATTTTGCAAATTGTAGTCTCTTCCGTCAATTCACTTTCGTTATGTGTTGTTTATTTCTTGGGACAATAGATCGATACCCAGCACGATGAAGGACCCTCCTTACTGTTTTGTTTGACACTGCACGATGGAAATATTCTGCCAGCTGCGATGCTATTGCCGAAGATATAGTGTGTGCTTGTGTTTTGATCATGGTTACTATGAACCTTTCTTCTCGTGCGGTCAGTTTCTTCGGACGTTCACTTCTTTTCTTGCTTATAAGAACATCCTGTCCTTTTATCCTTTGTATGATGCTTTGCACAGTTGCTTTACTTCTTCCAATGATGTTTCCGATCTCGGAATACGATTTTCCTTGGTGGTGAAGGCGTAGAATAAGTCGTCTCTCTTCAACAGACCTTTCCTTGATTTTCCTTGCCATTGGTCTAGTACCGTCCATGACTAGCTGATCAGTCCGTTTCTGTCTGCATCTACTACACAACTAATGCCACGGAACAACACAGGTTCCTCTTTACTCGTTCAAACCCCATTTTTTACACTTAAGGTATGAATACTTACGTCCAGACAAGAAGTGTCATGGAGTACGCATTTGTTGCTTTGTTATTTACTTTCAGTTTATTTTGTGCTTTGTAATGACCACTGCTGTACAAGGTATACATTTGGGTTTGTAATTTTGACCTATACTCCGTATTGGTCCAGCTATACAGTCATTTTGTATTGGATGGCTAGGGATATGAATACTTTTGTCCATGTCTGTAAGTTCGGCTGAGGCACCTGCCGTAGCGCAGAGTACAAACACCGTGGGTTCGGTCTGAATTTATGTGAGAAATTTTTATTTTAAAAGGAAGTACGACGTGGCATCCGTCATCTCTTCAGAGAAGAGGTGCGATTCTTCCAAGAAATAAGGTATCGAAAAATGAAAGGAAAAGTTCATAAAGATTGTGAAAATGAAAAACATTCCTACCATTGAAGTTGGAAAAGAAATACGATTTTACCAAGGGAGGTAGAGCAGGACAAGAACTGGGCGCAAACAATATGAGATTCACCTGCGGGCCCAGTGGTCGCAAGTATAGAGCCTCTGCAGATTGGCTGTAATCTATGCCTCGTGCATTAAGCTCCTGGTGGTTTTTTCTTCTTGTTTTTGTGGCAACCGGGACTAAGTCCAATCAGCCAGTAAATTATATAACTCATCATCATCTACTAAGCCGCCCCCATGGTGTAGGGATAGCGTGCCTGCCTCTTACCCGGAGGCCCAGGGTTCGATTCCCGGCCAGATGAGGGATTTTTACCTGGACCTGAGATCTGGTTCGAGGTCCACTCAGCCTACGTGATTAGAATTGAGGAGCTACATGACGGTGAGATAGCGGCCCCGGTCTACAAAGCCGAGAATAACGGCCGAGAGGATTCGTCGTTCTGACCGCAGGACACCTCGGGCCTTCGGGCTGAGCAGCGGTCGTTTGGTAGGGCAAGGCCCTTCAAGGGCTGTAGTGCCATGGGGTTTGGTTTGGTTTTTATCATAATCTACTAAAGGTAATGCCTTGTCGCTGTAGCTACATCTGACGATCTTCTACTAGCCTCTTCATGTTGCTATATGAACCACATGCGAGTTCACCGATGGGGGTCGCGCGGCTGTGAGCTTGCATTCGGGAGATAGTGGAATCGAAACCCACTGTCGGCAGCCCTTAAGATGGTTTTCCGTGGTTTCCTATTTTCACATCAGGTAAATGCTGGGGCTGAATCTTAATTATGGCCATGGCCGCTTCCCTTCCACTCCTAGTCCTTTCCTATTCCAAAGTCGCCATAAAACCTATATGTGTCGGTGCGACGTAAAACAGATTGCAAAGTTTACTTCCCATACCATCTTCCCATCAACTTCCAAGGCACCTGTTGAGGTACTATCCTCGTACCCAGTTGTATCACCGGCCAAATGTCTCACGCACAAAGACACTGCCCTTGAGGCGTTAAGAGGTGGTGGGATCCCTCGCTGATTCCGAGGGAAAAACCAACCCTAGAGGGTAAACGGATTAAGAAAGAGAGACTTTTTTTTACAATTCGCTTTACGTCGCACCGACACAGTTAGGTCTTACGGCGACGATGGAATAGGAAAGGCCTGGGAGTGGAAAGGAAGTGGCTGTGACCTTAATTAAGGTACAGCCCCAGAATTTGCTGGGTATGAAAATGAGAAACCACGGAAAACCATCTTCAGGGCTGCCGACAGTGGAGCTCGAACCCACTATCTTTCGGATGCGAGCTCACAGCTGCGCGCCGCTAACTATACACGGCTAACTCCCCAACAGCTCTGAAGCGCAATAGCCTACCAAACGACGGCTGCTCAGTCCGAAGGCCTGCAGATTATGAAGTGTCGTGTGGTCAGCGCGACGAATCTTCTCGGCCAGTTTAGTTGGCTTTCTAGACCGGGCTCGCCATCTGATCTTGAGATAGCTCCTCAATTGTAATCACGGAGGCTGTGTGGACCTCGAACCAGTCCTCAGATCCAGGAATGGAATCCGGGACCTCCGGTAAATCCAGGCTCGCTACCCATACACCGAAGGGCTGGCAAGAGACAGATTCAAACGTGCGTCGTCCATCAATAAACAGAAACGAATTTTGTGTACCGTAATGAAATGGCGTATCGCTTTTGGTGCCGGGAGTGTCCGAGGACATGTTCGGCTCGGGGTGAATAGGGACAACAGTTCCAGATAAAGTATTTATTTGATACTAACACGAAACTGCCTGCTGTCATTTCTTGATGGATACAGTACTATTGCATCCATCTCTTGGCACAGGCCAGAGCAAAGTGGTTTTTTTTTTTTTTTTTTTTTTTTGCTAGTTGCTTTACGTCGCACCGACATTGATAGGTCTTATGGCGACGATGGGACAGGGAAGGGCTAGGAGTGGGAAGGAAGCCGCCGTGGCCTTAATTAAGGTACAGCCCCAGCATTTGTCTGGTGTGAAAATGGGAAACCACGGAAAACCATTTTCAGGGCTGCCGACAGTGGGGTTCGAACCTACTATCTCCCGAATACTGGATACTGGCCACACTTAAGCGACTGCAGCTATCGAGCTCGGTAGAGCAAAGTGTAGCTTCCACTGAAGTCCCAGTCTTATCCATGGCTGTGACAATATGGAAGCTACTGGAGTATGGGTGGTGCTGATTAATGACATTCAGAGCACAACCAGTGTGTCTGAGTGTCATGAAAGGTGTTGCTCATAGGGTTAGTTGTGCTACAATAGCACTGTCTGGCCCAGTGAGGAAAGCAATGGCAAAATACCTCACTCCTCATCTTGCCTAGTACGCCTCATTTTGGTACTGCCATTGGTTTTTGTGGTTTCCCTGTAACTGCATAGCCTTTGGTGATGCTATTTGAGGATCCAACCAGCCTCTGGGCTGATGACCTAACAGACAGAGAGACTAACACGAAAGTAATTGAGCTAGACTACTGACATCTGATGTTTTAGAATCCTGGTGCGTTACTTCTCACAACCTACTTGATTAATAGAGATACTCTTTAGAATTCGTTCGGTATTTGAGATACATGTGATGTTGATCACCTGTTTACAAGATTGTGTTGGCGCCAAAACTTCTCTCGTGCATCCGTAACTCGTTAACATAAACATTTCTAAAGTTGGCTGGTAATTACAGTTACTATTTCTAAGACATATTATGGGCATAGAGTATACCATAGCAAAATTATGATATTTTCTTTTACTTTCTTTCTTCTTTCTTAATCCATTTACTCTCCAGGGTTATTTTCTTCCCTGGAAATTTAGCGAGGGATCCCACATCTACTGCCTCAAGGGCTGAGTCCAGGAGCGGGAGACATTGAGTCGGGGGATTAAACTGGGAAGGAGGATCAGTACCTCACTAAGGAAGCCTCTCCTGCTATGCTGAACAGGGGCCTTGTGTATTTGGAAGGGATAGACAAGGAAGAGGGAAGGAAGCGGCCGTGGTTTTAAGTTAGGTACCATCCCGGCATTTACCGGAAGAAGCGCGAAACCACAGAAAACCACTTCGAGGATGGCTGAGGAGGAAATGGAGCCCCCTCTACTCAGTTGACCTCCCGAGGCTGAGTGGACCCCGTTCCAGTCCTCGTACCACTTTTCAAATTTTGTGGCAGAGCTGGGAATCGAACCAGGGCCTGCGGGGGGTGGAGGCTAATCAAACTTAACAGAGGCGAACTTCTTTCACGTTAAGGGGGTAACTGGAAAATATGATCGGGAACAATAAAAGTGACCTTAGAGGATGCCGCTCCATTCTCCAGCGGTCATAGATTTATGTGAAAGAATTGACAATGAGTTTGACTTTCTACCCCCTAATTCCACAAACATTGTACATGATCGATACTTTAGAGCCCAACCGAGCTCGATAGCTGCAGTCGCTTAAGTGCGGCCAGTATCCAGTATTCGGGAGATAGTAGGTTCGAACCCCACTGTCGGCAGGCCTGAAAATGGTTTTCCGTGGTTTCCCATTTTCACACCAGGCAAATGCTGGGGCTGTACCTTAATTAAGGCTACGGCCGCTTCCTTCCCACTCCTAGCCCTTCCCTGTCCCATCGTCGCCATAAGACCTATCTGTGTCGGTGCGACGTAAAGCAACTGGCAAAAAAAACAAAAAAAAAAAAACCAACACTTTAGAGCCCTGAACGGGAATGGCCAAAAGTCCTGAAAAATTGAAAAATTATAACTAACAACAAGTGTTCAGGAATTGATAAGAAGTATATTCTTCGTCTGCTGAAAGAAACTCTTGACATGTTAACTCTAACCATAAAAATAGACATTTGCTCCGGTATCAGGAAAACAGTCATCTATCCTTTTGACATGAACAGTGTGCTTGAAATGGTACCGGATGAACATAATGGAGAAGAGAGCTCTGTCAATGACAGCCTAATAGTGTCCCTAAACTAAATGAAGAAACCGGAGTCCAGGTGTTACGTGTTGGTCAGTGGATGAAAGTAAAATTTGAGAGCGTTAAGGAAGATATCAAATGTTTCATTGGAAACATTAATTTTGTTGTACATGAAGGAGTGACTTACAAGTCACCATTCTTGAGACACACTTCAAAGGATGAAAACATTTAATTTTATTCAAATGTAGAAGATCTGTGTGAATTTGACCAGAGCAAGTGGTTCAAATAATGTAGTAACCAACTGTTAGGCGAGGCAGACTTAGTTTTAAGTAATGACTGTGTACTGATTTTATATTTTAAGAAGTTTTGCATTTTTAAATATTTGTCTGTGTCTCTAATAACCTCAATGGTTGTTAGAATAAGATTTTCCGGGCGAGTTGGCCGTGCGGTTAGGGGCGCGCAGCTGTGAGCTTGCATCCGGGAGATAGTGGGTTGGAGCCCCAATGTCGCCAGCCCTGAAGATGGTTGTCCGTGGTTTCCCATTTTCACACCAGGCAAATGCTTAAATAGGACCATGATCGCTTCCTTCCAACTCCTAGCCCTTTCCTATCCCATTGTCGCCATAATACCTATCTATGTGCCTAATGACCCCATCCCTGGGGCGAAGGGGGAGCGCGTTTTAATGGTGAATTATTCGAAATTTTAAAATACTATGTGGATCATACTTGGTTCAGGAGATAGCATGTGACATAATCTCTCACTTCAAAGAGCAGAAAGTATATTCTTCCTTTCTTAATCCGTTTACCCTCCAGGATTGGTTTTCCCTCAGACTTAGGGAGGGATGCCTCAACTGCAGTGTCCTGGAGCGTGAGACTTTGGGTTGGGGATACAACTGGAAAGGAGGACCAGTACCTTGCCCAGACATCCTCACCTGCTATGCTGAACAGGGGCCTTGTGAGGTGGATGGGGAAACTGGAAGGGATAGACAAGGAAGAGGGAAGGAAACGGCCGTGTCCTTAAGTTAGGTACCATCCCGGCATTTGCCTGGAGGAGAAGTGGGAAACCACTGAAGTGAGAATCGAAACCCCCTATACTCAGTTGACCTCCCGAGGCTGGGTGGAGCACGTACCAGCCCTCGTACCAATTTTCAAATTTCATGGCAGAACCGGGGATCGAACCCGAGCCTCCGGGGTGGCAGATAATCACACTAATCACTACACCACAGAGGCGAACGCAGAAAGTATATTACAACACTCATTTCTGGATTTATTGTTAAAAAGCCTTCAAATTTGTTCCTACTAACCCCAGTTTACGGTATGCCAAACGAGGTGTCCAATAGAAATATGTTCAGATGTCTGGACAAGTTAGTCTATATTTAACCGGGCAGTGCTGTGCAGTAAGTGTGTCACGGTGACATACGGCGGTGGCTCTTCTCGAACTCAGGTGCTTGAGTTGAAAGAAGCCTGTTTCAGCCACAGGAACAACCAGCATGCGTGGCATTGTATAGCGGTTGATGATGTATACATTGTAAATAACATTTATAGTTTCGCCTGGGTGTGGTAGAAAACCAGTTGGGAGTGGACATACGCTCTCACCTCTTGAGTGCGACCTGAAAACAGCGCTCCCAAAGCATCTTACCCTCTCCCCACTCCAATCCACCCTTATAAAGCAGAAAGAAAACAATGCTTCACTTCTGTAAACAAGAACACATTATCGCATTATATCCTTGCTTTAGTAGGAAGTAATGCCGGACATCCGCTGCAGAAATGTGGACTTGGCCAAGTTGTAGCGCAGGAGGACAAGGACAGCTTTTATTGTGGAGGGGGGAAGAAGGCTGCACGCACAGCACACTACTGCTTCCACTATGTGCATCTCGCGTATGCAACAGCTGAGCAGCAAGCTTTAAAAGCTATGGCCTGCTCCAGGCCAGGCTCACTTACAATCGCGAACTTGGCCGGTGACCACTGCTCAACTTGTAGCATAGCAATGGTTAAAATAAAATCATACCTTTTGCTATTACTTTTCTGTGTCGTTTCAATTCGTACAGAAGAAGTAAACAGTAATACACCGACGTCTACCTCCGAAAATGGGGGCATACAAGAGTGTTTCAAAAAGGATTCCATCTCTTGCGTACAGATGCATATTTATAGAGGAGTGAAATCTTTCTTCAATCAAGAGGATATTGAATTATTCGGAGGATTTTCATTAACGAAGGAGAAACCAGATTCTGATTCTGCTGGAAGATCTTCTGAAAATTCAGCGACAGAACAACGGTTATTAGAATCGAATGACGTAGAAGAGAGGGAAAATGCTTTAGAATCGTTCACTGTAGAGAAGGCAATGTCATTCTTTGAAGGGCGTAGCCTCAAGTTTAACTTGTCTCCGGTGGTAACTGAACTCAAATCTACTGCTAGGGCGGCCATCGATAGTATACCTTCCGATGTTCGTAAAAGGATCACGGAATTCTTGACTGAAGGTAAGTTTTTGAAAATAAATAATTGACTAACCATTCTACTAACTAATATGATGTTCTTAAGATGTCACTGTGATATATTTTTAACTTGTGTTTATATTAACTATCAATGTTCGGCTGCATGGCTAAATGGTTAGGGTGCTGGCCTTTGGTCACAGAGGTCCCGGGTTCGATTACCGGCATAATTGGTTAATTCCCCTGGCACGGGGACTGGCTGTATGTGTCGTCTTCATCATAATTTCATCCTCATCACGACGCGCAGGTCGTCTACGTGCGTCAAATCAAAAGACCTGCACTTGGCGAGCCGAAGTCCTCGGACACATCCCAGCACTAAAAGCCATACGCCATTTCATTTCATTAACTATCAATTATAATTTCCATACTTGTAATACAGCCGAAGCGAACGCTGTCACACTCTGTGAAAGGACAATTCAGATCTTCCATTATACAAGAAAAGTCTCGAGAGTATTTACATGTTTTAAATGATAAACAGTCTAGATATTTTCTTATTATTATACTTTGAAGATATTCCAGAAAATAAGTTAGATATTTCAGAACAGTTTTTTTTTGCTAGGGGCTTTACGTCGCACCGACACAGATAGGTCTTATGGCGACGATGGGATAGGAAAGGCCTAGGAGTTTGAAGGAAGCGGCCGTGACCTTAATTAAGGTACAGCCCCAGCATTTTCCTGGTGTGAAAATGGGAAACCACGGAAAACATCTTCAGGGCTGCCGATAGTGGGATTCGAACCTACTATCTCCCGGATGCAAGCTCGCAGCCGCGCGCCTCTACGCGCACGGCCAACTCGCCCGGTCAGAACTGTTAACTATATCTTTACTAGTTTTACGAGGTTCAGTTTCATTGCATACAAATCGTTGCTTAGGCTTTAATGATATTATAAGAAGAAGAATCAACAAAATCATCATTTGAAGCCGAAATTATAAATTTCATTGACTCGTTTTGCATTGTTCATTGTAGCAACTTTTAGCTGAGGTAGGGAAGTTTTTGTAAGCAAATGTATCCAAATTCAACGACATTAACTTAAGCAATAGCTAAAATTGATAAATTCTGTCTGGAAGATACATTACAGACACAATTTAGTTGAAGTTATCTATCAAACCATTATAAATTATATTTTCTACAGATTGTAAACAAAACAAATAATTATTTTGGAGACACGCAGCATCATTACTGGGCTGATTAAATTTGATAAAAATGTATTTCTTTTTGACTTTTGAGTGTACTCTCCGTATCGTGTAACTTCTATTGTATCTCGCTAATATGTGACGAGGATTTATGAGATGCCAATTGGCAAAATGTGAACGCTTTTCCGTGGTTTGTAAATTTGAGTATTTAAATAAGGGAACTGTTTTTCCAATATCGTAACAACAGTGCTATGCTATAATTTTTTCCATGAGTGACACGGGTGGTAGTGCTCTAGTCTTCTGACCCAACTTGGCAGGTCCCATCCTGGGTCAGTCCGGTGGTATTTAAAGGTGCTCAAATACGTCATCCTCGTGTCGGTAGATTTACTGCCACCTAAAAGAACTCTTACGGGACAAAACTGCTGCAACTCGGCATCTCCTAAAACCATCGAAAGTATTTAGTGCGACGTAAAACCAATAACATCGTTCTTTTTGCTCTTTACTGTGAGGCAATTTCAATTCATCCTTCCTTGGTGTTTCCTGTTCCGTTCTTTCTTGTATTCCTTCATCATTGCACTGTGCTTTCTTCTTCGCTCCTCAACCACTTTGGATCGGGTTTCCTGTTCATTCTTTCCGTTTTAAAACCTCTCTTTCCATGGTTTCCTCTTCTCGTAGTATTTTATTTCTTTCTAAAATTCTTAACCTCTTGTATCCAGCGCGTTGTTGATTTTTCTTCCAAGGGTATTCATGCTTTGTCAATCTGTTATCATCCATTCTATAGATATGGCCAAAAATTAGCAAATCACTTTTCTTATTGTTTATGTAATATTTTCCATGTTCTGGTGTATTATATTTCCTTATTACTGCTTGTTTTCCATTGTTCTGTTGTTTTCATTTGTCGTATGATTAATCCTATAACATAACTAATATTATTACTAGAATATTTTTTTTAATTTTAAAAATCCTATTCATATAATGGAGTTCAAGTTCTGGTCGATATGATACCTAAAATTACAGAACTTTTTTACTCCTATGTTCTGTGTATTAATCAACTTCATGCGAGATCATTCCAATGGGCTTCTGTTGTGCAGCCTCTGAAACGAACCATCCCTATTTGGCGTGTGCTTTAGGGCTTTTTCTTATTATTATTCTTCGTGGCCTATTTATCAACTTATTTGGGTCGGCAAAGGGTGTGAATTGTCCCAGTTCTACCGCTGGATGCCCTTACTGGCACCAACCCTACATGGAACGATGCATGCACTATGGCGAGTTTCTATCGTGTTTAGTGTAAACTGTATTAATACGAATACAAACACTCAGTTCCAGAGTCAGATAATTAAAATCATACTCAGTTAAAATTCAAGACCCCGTCGGTAATCAAACCACAGGCCCTCTGAATCGGAGGCCAGTACGCTAACCATCACTGACCATTATGTAGCGTAAGATTCCTTTTATTCTTAACAAGCAGCACAGTGAATAACCGCAATGGTGTTAACATGTACCTGGTCGGGCCTTTACTCCCGAAAAGAAGGTTCCTTTAAGAAATCATACGAACAGATGATTCTATCAGCTCTCTACAGCAAATAAGGAAGAAAGGTTGTATTTAACATGAGCTTTTATCGAAATAGTAGCAACGCGACTTCCGTTTTACGTGCAATACAAATCACAAGAGTGATGAGTCTGCCGTTACTTCCATTTACTCTCTTGTCCGACCTCCACCCATAAACTCTCGCTCTCTTCAGACCTGTAATTTCTTTAATTGTTTTCTTCCAGCTGCTTCTCCATTTATTCTTGTTCATAAGTGCACTACCTAACTAGTCAAGTGTTGTAATATCTTCATGTTTTGTATCCTATATCTTTATCAATGTGTAGCCTCCGTGGCTCAGACGGCAGCGCGTCGGCCTCTCACCGCTGGATACCGTGGTTCAAATCCCAGACCCTCCATGTGAGATTTGTGCTGGACAAAGCGGAGGCGGGAAAGGTTTTTCTCCGGGTACTCCGGTTTTCCCTGTCATCTTTCATTCCAGCAACACTCTCCATTCTCATTTCATAGCATCGATCAGTCATTAATAAATCACTTTGGGAGTGGCGACCCCACCGTACTAATAGCCTATATCTGCTTCATTCATTCCATCCCTGACCCGGTCAATGACTGCAAAACAGGTTGTAGGGACCTAAGTAACAGATATCCATATACTAAGAGACAATTTTCATTCATGTTTATACTTTATGTGGAAACATTACTCTTCGTTGAATGCAGCAGCCCATAATTATGGGAAATGTACATCAATCATCAATCAGTTATCGTTGATCTTCATTTAGGACTGTCACCCAGGTAGTTGATTCCCTATCAATTATTTATTTACCTAGATTTTCTTACACATTTTAAGAATATTTTCAAACAACTTGGAGATTTATTGAACATTTTCCTTGATAAATTATTCCATTCGCTAATTATTCTTCTTACAAATGAATATTTTTCCCAATTTGTACTCTTTTTCTTTTTCTTGCTACTTGCTTTACGTTACACCGACATAGATAGGTCTTATGGCGACGATGGGACAGGAAAGGGCTAGGAGTGGGAAGGAAGCGGCCGTGGCCTTAATTAAGGTACAGCCCCAGCATTTGCCTAGTGTGAAAATGTGAAACCACGGAAAACCATTTTCAGGGCTGCCGACAGTGGGGTTCTAACCTACTATTTGTACTCTTTTACCTTCATATTATGATCTTTCCTACCTTCAAAAGCTCCACTCAAGGTTATTCATCTATTAATATCGTTGAACGCCATTTCTGCACTGACAACTCGGAACATCTCGCTTAGTCAAGTAGTTCGCATATCAAACTTTGTAAAATTTTCGTAACACTACTCTTTTGTCTCAAATCACCAAGAACAAATCGAGCTGATTTCCTTTAAATCCGTTCCCGTTCTCGAACTAAGAAAGCCAAAGATAACGGCCGAGAGGATTCGTCGTGATAACCACACGGCACCTCGTAATATGCAGGCCTTCGGGCTGAGCAGCGGTCGCTTGGTAGGCCAAGGCCCTTCAGGGCTGTAGTGCCATGGGGTTAGTTAGGTGAATATTGTATATAATTACAATTTGATTTTCGTCGCACCGACACAGATAGGTCTTATGGCGACGATGGGATAGGAAAAGCCTAAATGTGGGAAGCAAGAGGCCGTGGCTTTAATTGAGATACAATCTGTGCATTTGCCTGGTGTGAAAATCGGACACCACAGAAAACCATTTTAGGGTTGCTGATAGTGGGGTTTGACCCCCCCTATCTCCTGGATGCAAGCTTACAGCTGTGCACGGCCAACTCACCCGGTGAATTAAGTAATCGTGATGTGGGTCCCATACTCTCGAACCACATTCTCGTTAGGTTGTTTCCAAAGTCGTGTAATCTCCTTTAAATTATTACTACAACCTATAAATACCCTCATAACCAAATGAGATCTGTAATGTTTAAATACTACCTCGTTTATCTGATTACTCCTGAGTACTTACAGTGATCCCCATGAGGTACTTTAACCCCATTAGAACAATAATTAAAACTGACAGGACTTCTCTCCTTCAGCCTCCGTGGCTCCGGTGGCAGCGCGCCGGATACCGTGGTTCAAATCCAGGTCATTCCATGTAATATTTGTGCTGGACAAAGTGGAGGCGGAACAGGTTTTTCTCCCGGTACTCCGCTTTTCCATGTCATCTTTCATTCCAGCAATACCCTCCACTAACATTTCGTTTCATCTGTCAGTCATTATCATTGCCCCAGAGGAGTGTGACTGGCTTCGGCAGCCGGCACAATTTACTATCCTCGCCGCTAGATGGGGGGCTTCATTCATTCCATTCCTGACCCGGTCGAATTACTGGAAACAGGCTGTAGATTTTCATTTCAGGACTTCTCCTCTTGGTGGAAGTTACAACTGGACTTGCCATTCTGTTTGTCATCATACCTCTGTCTGCTGTCCATCTCACAACTCTGCCGAGTTCGTTTTGTAGTCACTGACAATCAAAAGTGAAAACATTTCACTTTGTACAATACAGGAACCGGTAATTTTGGGAAGTATGTATTTATTAGGGCTAGTCCCGCTGTGTAGGGGTAGCAAGCCTACCTATTACCCGGAGGCCCCGTGTTTGATTCCCCGTCAAGTCAGGGACTTTTACCTGTACCTGAGGACTGGTTCGAGGTCCACTCAGCCTACGTCATTAGAATTGAAGAGTTATCTGACGGTGCGATGGCGGCCCCGGTCTCGAAAGCCATGAATAACGGCCGAGAGGATTCATCGTGCAGATCACACGACACCTCATAATCTGCAGGCCTTCGGGCTGAGCAGCGGTCGCTTGGTAGGCCATCACCCTTCGGTGCTGTTGAGTCATGCGGTTTGGTTATTAGCCGTTCTCCAGGCTACACTTCGATTTTGTATTTTAGACTCTTACGGCTTTCAGCGATTTGTCTGCAAGTCTCTGTGAACGAACTAAACACCTCCACAATTCTCTATATGCAAATAGCTCTGTGGCCTCGTTTAATTCCGTATCTCTACCACTAACGGTCTGGTCATCCTCTTCTTATTTTACCCTCCATGACTGAGCCCATTATTCCTTCCACGTTGGCCTCACATGACCAGTCCAGAGACGCTAGTTTATACGCACATCGAGTTTATTCCTAACTTTATTTCCTCATTCCGAGAACACTCCTCCCATTGTTCCCTCCTGTTTGTACTATAACTCACTCTCACTACTTTCTTATCTGTTACTTCTAACTTATGACGAAGATATTCCGAATCCACCGAGAATCCACTGTAATACAGTAAAGTTGGTCAGGAAATAGACAGGTTAGTGGGATAACTCAATTCTTTCTTACTGAATAGCGTTGACCGTAACTGCGAGCTCCCTGTATTAGGTTTGCTGCAACTGGATTCAATTTCGCGTATTATTCGACCATCCTGGGAGAATACACGTTGTAAAACCGTAGAGAAATCCTCCTGTTTTAGACTTGTACTTCCTCCGTTTGTATCTTTCGGTTAATGATCCATGTTTAGTATAACAGCAAGGGTGAAACATTCCAGCCTTGTCCAACTACTGTAACTACTTTGAACCAATAACTCATTTTAATATCAATTCTCACTACAACACGATTGTCAAAATAAGCTCCTTTGATAATAAATATTAATTCGAAAAGTTGAATTTGAAAATAATAATGTTACAGTATTTCTTTGACATCGCTTCGGGGAGTAGTAGTTCTCTAACCTGCCACGAACCAGAGCCGCAAGGTTATCTTATTTGTACATCGAACTACTGTCTTGGGAACGTAACGAATCACGCTTTTCATGAATACACAGACTAATCCACCAGCCCCCTTAGAGTACAGTGTTATGCAACCCGCAAAACTAGATCTCCTCTCACCAATACGATTCGGTATCTCTTCGTTCGTTCTTCGATCTACCCATCTCACCTTCAGCATTTTTCTGTATTACCACATTTCAAAAGCTTCTTTCTGAGCTGGTTGCCGTCTGTTCTTCACTTCCATACAATGCCACGCTTCACATGAAAAGTCTTCAAAAACATCTTTCTAATTTCTTAATCAATGTTTGAAGTGAGCAAATTTCTTTTCTTAAGAAAGACCTTCCTTGCTTTGGCTAGTCTGCATTTTATGACCTTATTTCTGCCATCGTAACTTATTCAGGAATAATTTTTATATTTAATTTAAAATAAGTAACTTCACCATAGTATGAAATAAAGTAGGTCCCACTGTATGTACCAGCCACTAAAGTGATAAATTTACGTTACTGCTTTCGATACTCCGTCCGAGCCGCAGGTGAGGCCGTAAACATGTCACTCTTCACATTCCGTGGCTGCTGCATAACGAACTATTTGAGTGCTGGGATATAATCCAGGATATCTTATGAGGCATTTACTGGTTCATGACAGTGTGTCCATCAGTAGCCACAAATTATCTTGGGACATTAACTGGTTCATGAAAGAGTGTCCATCAGCAGCCACAGATCCTCCTGGGACATTAACTGTTTCATGACAGGGTGTCCATCAGCAGCCACAGATCCTCCTGGGACATTAACTGTTTCATGACAGGGTGTCCATCAGCAGCCACAGATTCTCTTGGGACATTAACTGGTTCATGACAGGGTGTCCATCAGTAGCCACAGATTCTCTTGGGACATTAACTGTTTCATGACAGGGTGTCCATCAGCAGCCACAGATTCTCTTGGGACATTAACTGGTTCATGACAGGGTGTCCATCAGCAGCCACAGATACTCCTGGGACATTAACTGGTTCGTGACAGGGTGTCCATCAGAGGCCACAGATCCTCTTGGGACATTAACTGGTTCATGACAGGGTGTCCATCAGCAGCCACAGATACTCCTGGGACATTAACTGGTTCATGACAGGGTGTCCATCAGCAGCCACAGATCCTCTTGGGACATTAACTGGTTCATGACAGGGTGTCCATCAGCAGCCACAGATCCTCTTGGGACATTAACTGGTTCATGACAGGGTGTCCATCAGCAGCCACAAATTATCTTGGGACATTAACTGGTTCATGACAGGGTGTCCATCAGAGGCCACAGATCCTCTTGGGACATTAACTGGTTCATGACAGGGTGTCCATCAGCAGCCAGAGATCCTCTTGGGACATTAACTGGTTCATGACAGGGTGTCCATCAGCAGCCACAGATCCTCTTGGGACATTAACTGTTTCATGACAGGGTGTCCATCAGCAGCCACAGATCCTCTTGGGACATTAACTGGTTCATGACAGGGTGTCCATCAGCAGCCAGAGATCCTCTTGGGACATTAACTGGTTCATGACAGGGTGTCCATCAGCAGCCAAATATCCTATTGGGACATTAAATAGTTCATGACAGGGTGTCCATCAGCAGCCACAGATTCTCTTGGGACATTAACTGGTTCATGACAGGGTGTCCATCAGCAGCCACAGATTCTCTTGGGACATTAACTGGTTCATGACAGGGTGTCCATCAGCAGCCACAGATCCTCTTGGGACATTAACTGGTTCATGACAGGGTGTTCATCAGCAGCCACAGATCCTCTTGGGACATTAACTGGTTCATGACAGGGTGTCCATCAGCAGCCACAGATCCTCTTGGGATATTAAATGGTTCATGACAGGGTGTCCATCAGCAGCCACAGAACCTCTTATGTCTTCATCAGGTGGCCAATAAAGCTAAAATCTTGTTTTAAAAACAGAGCCTTGATTGGTCCCGAACTATTTTTTAGGACGTGGGAAGAAGAAGAAGCTGTTGAAGACGTTGCTGCCAATCCTGATCGGCGCCAAAGTGAAGATAGCAGCTCTGATCGCACTTGGATACCTGACTATCGCTCTGATCGCCAAGAAGGCCATCCTGGCCAGTTTGATATCGATAGCCATCTCTGCCTTCATCGGCATTAAGAAGCTTCTGTCCCAGCAGCAGCAGCATCATCCCCACCACGAGGTTCACGAGGCCATTCCCATCCATAGCGGCTGGTCTGGAGGCCACGGTGTCATTGGGGGCGGCTACAGCGCGGGAGGCGGCAGTTTTGACTCGTCAGGGTACGGCGGTCACGGCGAGTACGGCTCTCACTCGTCCCCTGTTGGACACGCCATCGCCTACAGCGCGCACAAACCTGTACGCAGGTAGTGACACAGGTGAGTGTTCATTCTTCACCTTCATTGAGAAAATTAGATAGTATTTTAGCATAACTACTCAGATTACGTATCTGTTAAGTTAAATTTCCAGTAAATCTTAGAGTAGATATGAGCATGAATAAGAAGTATTTTGGCTTATTATGGCATTTATTTCTGTATTCTTCAATATATTGTTTCTGTTGGGGGTCATTCACTTTGGATGAAAATAGTTGGAGTATTGATCTCATCTTCATTTGAATTACCCTGGTCTTTACCAACGTATCTCTTGTGCGCCCTGTGCTATTCAACTGCCCTGTTACTTGACTGATACAAAGAATATTTTGAAATATTCGATATTCCTGAGATAAACACATAAAAGTAATTGTGCCGACAACAGGTTGCAGGTCCCTTGTACTATTTACAATCCCATGTTGGAGACAGCCTTCTGGAAACTACTTGCTGAGTCCACAGTGATGAGTGGAGGTCAGAAGTTTAGGCACTAAAATTGGCTGGCAAGAGTTATCGTCTAGCCCAATCTTCCGCAATGTATTAAGAGTAACATAACTTCTAGGGGTTCTAGCAGGCCGGGCCCCTAATATTGATGCAAATCTCATAGCAGAACTGTTGTCCAGGCTAGAATATACCTGTTTCTCCTTTCAGTAAGTTCGCATTCTTTTTTTGCAAGCTGCTTTACGTCGCACCAACACAGACAGGTCTTATGGCGACGATGGGACAGGAAAGGGCTAATAATTGGAAGGAAGTGGATGTGACCTTAATTAAGGTTCATTTACCTGGTGTGAAAATCGAAAACCACGGACAACCATCTGCAGGGCTGCCTATAGTGGGATTCGAAACCACTATCACACGAATACTGGATACTGGCCGCAGCTATCGAGCTCGGTTATTCTAACCTACAGTATAAATGCCTCAACATGCGGTTTCTAGTGATGAGCAATTGAATGAGAGATACTTGGCTAGCTGTGTGTAGCAACCCCTTTCACCCAGATGATGGCAGTGCGGCATCACAGCTACTCTACAAGATACCCGAAGTGTGGAAAGTCTATTCTATGACCACTGCCTAGCCTCCTGCAATGCACATAGATTGTTTGGGGCTGTGCGAACGACGCGCAAATTTCTCTCCAGGCCATCCTAGAAGGGATCAAAAAGATTGAGGTCTGGCGACCTTAGGGGCCAGGCAAGCGTCCTCATATCGATAGTGTTCACTGAACCAATCAACAGCAATTCGGAGCATTGTCTTAATGTACTGCAGTATGTAGGAGGTGAAGAAATGTGTGAACGTGATCTGACAACAGGTTCCTGTATCGTATCATAGTCGGACATACCAGCGGTCCCATTCCATCCCACGGGAACAGTCCTCATACCCGAATACAACCACCTCCCACCTGAACTGTAACCTGTTGACAACAGAATCCATAACCTAGCGTGCTTGGAAACGCATTTTTACCCTGCCATCGGGGAGTACAAATTGCTACCACGACTCATTTGTCCGGACACTCTTTTTCTGTGCTTTTAGAGTTCAATGGTGATGGTCCTGTATCAATGTCGTTCTTTGTGACGTGTGGTGAGCAGTGGTAGCCAAGTGGAGCGGTGCCTTCTCTACCTCATTGCGAGGAGGTGGTCGTGGACGGTAAAGTTGCTGACACATCATTGTTTTTCCAGTATTGAGTCCGCGAGTAACCAGTTGCTCCGTAAGCTATCTTTCCACACTTACCATCCAAGTCAGTCGGCGGTGAACCCTGTCAACAATACGTTGGTACACCATGGCAGTGGACCCTGGCGATGGTGCTTTTGCCCACGTGGTATACTTTCGAAATGTTGATCTATGGAAGGCCTATTGCTTGCACGACATCTGAGATGGAATAGCCCATACGCATGTCTCCGAGAGTCTGGCCGCAATCTAGTGTCCTCACCATCCTGTGCTCACCTTTTGCTCACGCGACCAGTATGAGGTCAGACGACATTGCAGTCATGTTCCACGCCTACCACAGTGCCATTTTGTCGCAACGGAAGCCATCTCAAGTTCAGTTGCTCATCGTTGACACTGGTGTTTTATGTGGTAATACGTTAGAATGTAACTAATTTGGTTAAAAGTGACGATTAGCCTGGTATTCCGTATTGTAGTGAGAGTAACATTAATTGTAGGCGTTATGATGGGCCGTTCCCCTAATGTTTATGCTAAGCTAATAGTATAACCGTTCTTCAGGATGGACTATACTTGTTACTCACTTCCGACTCGTTGGCTGAATGGTCAGCGTACTGGCCTTCGGTTCAGAGGGTTCCGGCTTCGATTCCCGGCCGGATCGGGTATTTTAACCTTCATTGGTTAATGCCAGTGGCCCGGGGGATGGGTTTTTGTGCTGTCCCTAACATCTCTGCAACTCACACACCACACATTACACTATCCTCCACCATAATAATAAACCTACAAGGGCTGCACACGGCTAGAAATAGCCATACGAAATTACATTATTAACTTCAGCAAGTTTGTATTCCGGGGTCAATTAATCAGTGTATATAATTCAACCATAATTACATCTGCATATATAATAAGAGATTATGTTAATAGCATATATATACACTAAATAAAAAGTATCATTTAGCATAAAAAATATCGTTGCTGTGTCAGCAAATAATTCTATGTGAAATATTGCACTATAAAACAAAAGCCAGTAAATTGGGCATTCCATATCGTGTGATGTAGGCATGTAAATGATTTCTGCTGACACATTCAGTATTCGGTCCACAAAACTAATTAAGAACTCACGTCACCCAGAAATAGTTTGGATCCACTGTTAGCTGGTATTCTTCCTCATTATTTGTTAATGGAAAATTATTATGAATATTGCAACATCCGTGCGTCTCTAGATTTTGTGTATGCATCACAGACCTGGCAGTGATCACTAACATACTGTACAGTAAGATGGTAACCACCTTCGGATTTGCGTGTTGTGAATAAATTGCCTCCGGCGAAGGAATATTCTTTTATAGAACATCCAGAACCAGTTCCTTGTGATTTGATACTTATACCTCGTCCACAGTAGTGGCTACTAAGGTCAAGTTCAATGTCATGTCATTGTCACTTTTCATTTAATGAAAGCAGATGTTTCTGCACTTAAAAGCTCATCTCATTTAACCTTCATGGATCTGGTGTCTGTACTAGTATTTCATTATAGCTAATTGAGTATAAACCATTCTCAATCAGTCTTTAATTAATTGCGATTTAAATACATGTCGCATTGCCTTCAAATGAGGTCCTTAACGCTATACAAAATGTGCATACACCAAGTAATTTGCCCTCACTATGTCCTGTAACCACTAAAGAGCGACCGCCAAGCCCGTGGGATGATGAAGGGGTATGGAAGTGGGGATAAAACTGACTATTGTGTTATGTTTGATATTGGCATACAGTATTTCGCTGTACATTAAAATGTTTAAAATTATCATAACGGCCCCGCAGTATAGAAGATGGCATGCGTACCTCTTACCAGGAGGCTCCGTGTTCGATTCCTGTCCAGGTCACAGATTTTTAGCCGATTCTGAGGGCTGGTTCGAGGTCCACTCAGCCTACATGATTACAATTATGTAGCTATCTGACGGTGGGATAGTGGCTGCGGTATTTGTTGGGTGTTTGGGGACAAAGCATTTTCTTCCCCCCTCCACCAAACAAAAATGATCTTAGAGGGCCAGACTGGAAACTGTTCAGGCGGTGCATCTGGTGGTAGAGTTTTTCACATTCCGTATCATGAAAAGCACAATACACATTAATAGGGCATTTATTAAGAACATGTATTTATGATAGTGTTGTGTGCGAGTTACAGGGATGTAGGGGGGACAGTACAAACAACCAGTCCCCGGGCCAAGGTTAAAATTTCCGACCCGGCCGACAACCGAACCAGAGGCTCTCTGGACCGAAGGCAGCTACGCTGACGATTTAGCCGAGGAGTCGGACATCAGAAACATAATTTTTAATGGTTTCGCAGCAAATTCTGAGTCTGTTCTGGAAATAGAAACACTGCTGCTACGTTCACAGTAACTATACCTTCTCCCAGATTCAGTGAAAATATATCTTCTTAATAAGAAGATAAACTATTTTCCTGTGCTGAGGTATGCCCTCGAATCTCTTGTTAACAGGATACAGAACAGCTGATCTACTAAGCGATAAACTGGTCGAGACAGTCTAGCAAGTTTTATTATCCTGAAAGTCTACTCTACGTCCAAGTTAGTTATTGCTTCGTATAAATGTGATGTCGTCTACAGCACATCGCCTGTGCCTCGAAATACCGCTGTGTGACTTTGTTCAGGGGAGAAATCGTAACCCGCAGCACATGTATCACTTACAAGGGGGCATTCCCTACTCGTCACCATTTCGCTCAAATTTATAGGATATGAAGAGCTTGGCTAGAAATGAAAGTACCCAAAGTAGGAACTCCAGATGCCCAAGCGTATGGAAAATAAAAATAAAAATATAAATGTTGCCGCGGATCTCGCATTGTATAAGCCACTTACGTTAGTACCTACGCCGGCAGTTGTTGGCGTAGAGGTAAGAGCGCGGCCTGGTAATTCGATGGTAGTGGGTTTGACTCCCAGTCTGGAGACATTTCATAGTTCTCAATTTTTATATCATTCATGTATTTTAATTTGTTTTAATAATTAATTAATTAATTTATATGCAAAAGCCATATAGGACGTCATTTTTCAATGAGCGCACAATTGTAGAAAATTTAGAGTTGCGAACTTTCCCGACGTGTTCAAACAGAAATTCTTCTTTTTTCTCCTTTATTGGCTATCTCCCCTCCTTGGGGAATGTGCCATAAACCTAGAATAATCGTTTCGCTGTAAGATTCGTTTTCAACTGACAAGTGAAGGTTGCTCCTGGCGGCTGTACACAAACAATAGATTCTTGGCGCAGGTAGAACAAAATCTGACAATGAAATCCCAATTTTCTTACCTTTTCTATGCCTATTGCGTATAAATAAATAAAATTAATTATTCACCTCTTTGCTTAATTGGAAAATGAATAATATAAAAATTGACAGACAAAAAATAGCCTCCACACGGGGAGTCGAACCTACGACCATCGAATATACCCGTTCGAGCTCTTACCTCTACGCCAACAACTGCTCGGCGTGTGTACTAACGTAAGTGGCTTATACGGTACGAGAGCCGCGGCAACATTTATATTTTTATGTTTATTTTCTATACGCTGGCCATCTGGAGTTCCCACTTCGGGTACTTTCATTTCTAGCCAAGCTCTTCATGTTCTATAAATTTGAGCGAAATCGGTGGTGACGAGTAGGGAATGCCCCTTTGTTAGAATGAATATTCGTTGATATAGTTCATGCAATACTGAACCTTGGATGACGGAAGCTTTCTAGTCAGAGTTCTACGCCGAAATTTTATCATATATAGGTTTTTCTATGCGACGCGATGATATAACGTTTCGAGTTTATCTAAAGTTATAAAGACAAAGACAAAGTCACCTCCGTACTGGCCATGAAGGCCCTTGGAGGAATGGAAGGTAAAGACTTCCACTATTGTTAACCTCGGCACGTGATGGGGTAGAGTGGTTCGCTCTACGCCCGGCCGCCTTTGCCCCCAGGAATTAACCTGATACTCATTTTTGGTGTAGGCTGAGTGAACCTCAGGGCCATATGCACCTCAGGGAGTGGAAATCTCCTTTCTTAAATTTTACGACTTCCTGACGAGGATTCGAACCCACGTCCTTCCGGGCGAACCGAGCATGCCTTTACCGCCTCGGCCAGGCAGCCCCGAAAAGGAGGATTCCATTATATTAAATTGCTTTTGTGCGCTTCGAGTTTATCGAAGTATTCGTCGTCATGCAATCTGTAATTTCGCTAGGTAATCAGTTTCTTGTCCGCCTGTGCGGTGTAGTGGTTAGTATGAATAACTTCCACCCCTGCAACCTGGGTTCGATTCCCGGCTCTGCAACGAAATTTGAAAACTGATACGAGGACTGAAACGGCGTCCAGTCAGCGTTGGCAGGTCAACTAGGTGGAGAGGCGTTCTATTCCTATCCTCGTGGTTTCCCACTTTTCCTCCAGGCAAATGCCGGGATGGTATCTAACTTATCGCCACGGCTGCTTCCTTCCCTCATCCTTGTCTATCCCTTCGAATCTTCCCATCCCCCCACAAGGCCCCTGATCAGCTTAGCAGGTGAGGCCACCTGGGCAAGGTACAGGCCCTCCTACCCAGTTGTATCTCAAGACCAAATATCTCACGCTCCAGGACACTGCCCTTGAGGTGATAAGAGGTGGGATCCCTCGCTGATTGCGGGGGAAAACCAAACCCTGGATGGTAAACGGATTAAGAAAGAAAGAAAGAAAGAAAGAAAGAAATCAGACTCTTCAGACATCTAAACAAGTATCATATATGCTGATTGACAAAAGGGTTTGAAAAATGGGGGAAGAACCATCCAACTTCAGTTTATGCTAATTTTCATGCATGGGAAGAGTGTCTAACTCGGATCGAGTAGGGACGTTTCTAAAGTTGATGACGAATAATGTGCTCGAAAGCTCACTAAGTTATTTACATTGCATATAGAACTATCACACGTTTCATCATTGGCGAAGATTAGTCCATAAACAGTGTGTTTCAGAAATACATTTTCCCAACCAAGTGGTTGTGCGGTTTGCGTCGCGTAGCTCTCAGCTTGCATTCAGGCGGTAGTGGGTTCGAACCCCACTGTCGGCAGCACCGAATATAGTTTTCTGTGTTTTCCCATTTTCGCTCAAGGTAAATGCTGAAGCTGCACCTTTATTAAAGGCGACGGTCACTTTCTTTCCACTTCTAGGCCTTTCCTATCCCATCATTAGACGTGAGACGTAAAGCCAATTGTAAGGAAAGTAAAAGTGCTTTTAAGGAATATCGCGACGTTCATCTGTGAACGAATTCTGCATGCGGTGTATCTGGAAAGTAGTTCGTTTCGAAGAAATACGTGTCTGCGAAAGTGTGCGAAATTTCTGAAATAGTCTGTGAAAACAACTGTGTGTGCGACCTTAGAAGTCCCGGCAGCGAGCGTGGCACTGGTACACTGAGTGAGATTAGACTACTCAAACGCTGGCTCCACCTCCAGCTGCCGTAGCAAACCTATGCATCACTGAGGAGGCTTAATAAGAATGTGGAATGAGGCAGTTTCCCATTGCTCACCTAACTGATTAAGAACGTGCTGAAATGCGCGCGCTAACCAACGCTATGTGTCATACGTTCAAACTGTTTATCATACTGAATTGTATTACTAGCGTTGCTCGCACCTCAGACACTTTTAAATTTTAGGATGCAACTGAAGCAGGCTAATGACCTTAAAACATTCACTCCAGCCTAAACCAAAAGACATGTGTTGCACTGAAAACGCTTCGTCGAACCAGAAATGAATCTGGACATTATAGGGAATTCATTGTTACGAGTACAGTAAAATATCTGACAAGATGCCATTCTTAATGCGCTGTCTCCTGGTACGGCCTAGTTCAAATTTGTTACTTTCATTGACCAGTTTTCATCTAATCTTCTTCTTCTTAATCTGTTTACCCTTCAGGGTCGGTTTTTCCTTCGGACTCAGCGAGGGATCCCACCTCTACCGCCTCATGGGCAGTGCCCTGGAGCTTCAGACTTTGGGTCGGGGGATACAACTGGGGAGAATGACCAGTACCTCGCTCAGGCGGCCTCACCTGCTATGCTGTACAGGGACCCTGTGGAGGGATGATAAGATTGGAAGGGACAGGCAAGGAAGAGGGAAGAAAGTGGCCGTGGCCTTAAGTTAGGTACTTTCCCGGCATTTCCCTGGAGGAGAAGTGGCAATCCAACGAAAACCACTTGCAGGATGGCTGAGGTAGGAATCGAACCCATCTCTACTCAGTTAACCTCCCGAGGCTGAGTGGACCCCGTTCCAGTTCTCGTACCACTTTTCAAATTTCGTAGCAGAGCTGGGAATCGAACCCTGGCCTCAGTGGGTGGCAGTTAATCACGCTAACCACTACACCACAGAGGCGGACTTTCATTTAATCTTTGACTTGAAAATAAGTGAGGTGTTACCGATGCTGGTAACGCATGTCTACTTTTCACTTAGTTCCTCTGGTGAATGCTTCATTTTCAGCCGTAGGACAGTTCAATGTTCGCAAATTAGAGGGCTTTGCAGACTTCGATATATGTGAATAAAGCAACGGAAAATGACCTCCGTTCTCATTTTTCTAATGTACCTTTTCTAGGATACCTGTTTTGTTGTAAATCTAAACTGGCTTCAGTCAGAAGTCTGTAATACAAACAAACAAACAAACAAACAAACAAACAAACAAACAAACAAACAAACAAACAAACAAACAAACAAACAAACAAACAAACAAACAAACAAACAAACAAACAAACAAACAAACAAACAAACAAACAAACAAACAAACAAACAAACAAACAAATAATTAAACAGACAAACAAATAAATAAACAAACTAACAAACAGACAGACAAACAAAAACCAACCAACCAAACAAACGAACGAACAAAGAAACAAACAATCAAACAATTAAACAGACAAGCAAACACAAACAGTAAAACAAACAAATTACAAGTTCATTACAATTTTTACTGATGTCCAAACACGGCTACCACTGAAGAGATCGCGTCCTGGAATGTACAGTAGAGAAATCTCCAGAAACCACTACAACAACAACCACTTCACAAGAGCAGCTTTCCTGCCGTAATTGGAGGCTATCTGGAGCTAAGTATATGTTATTAGTTCCCAGATAGTTAACGGATCCAGGGTGTGGATTGGAAGGTTAATGTACCATACAAACTTTTGACATCATTATATCTTATGGCCGAAGGTCATTAAATTTGTGTAACGTGACGCGACAAAACCACTCCTGTGTGTAGGGGCGGTATAATAACACCCACGGTATCCCCTGATTGTCGTAAGAGTAAATTGTGGGTTGGCGACCACAGGACCATTTAGCTAAGTCCTGGAGTTGCGTTTGCTTGTACCAGACTCCCCACTTTCATCTGTCCTATCCGACTTTCCTTTGTCAACTCTTGTTCTTTTCCGACGCTCTTACTATTAGGTTTCGAGGGCTAAGGAGTCTTTCATTTTCACGCCCTTCGCAGCCACTGTCTTTCTTTGACCTACAAATTCATTTTTCTAAATGCCGGATCCCTTCCTTTTTTTTCTCTCTCTGATTAGTGTTATTTGGAGGATGGGTGCCGAGTTGTACCTCGTCTTAAAACAATAATCACCACTAATATCAGTCGACGCGACAAAATGTGTCACGGAAATGTAACCATTGCAACCATGCAGACAGTGATGTAAGGTGTGGATGGATGGCAGAGAGTGTTATCTAGAAACCTTGCAGGCTAAGGTATTGCTTAATTTTACCATTTTCACGGAAGGCAAATGTAGGTCTCATACCTAAATTAATGTCACATGCCCGTCCTATCGTCACGGGAGATTTATCTGTGTTAGAGCGACGTTCAACCACTGGACACCAGTTTCTACGTTCTGATTGTTCTACTACAAGCTATTGTAGTTCCTGAAGCCGATTCAGTTTCATTGGGTGGATGTAAAATGCATTATATGAGGGCTTCCGAAATGTCATTAAGGTATGAGATGCTAAAAATGTTGACTTTCCATTAACAAATAGGCAGTTCCGACCCAGATCGAAACCCGGACACACTTCATACAGTACTTGGGGTCGTGAGTCGTATGCTGTACTGTTGATACACACTGCGGGACACTAAAAGTAGGAGAGCGTTCATCTCTGCTGCTTGACCTAGGATGCACACCTTTGAACTCGCTCCCCCGCCTCGAATGACGTCATGCAAGCATTTGTTCGGAGAAATCATGATGTACCGTTAGCATTAACAAATCATTTCAATACATAGGAGTGAATGTTCCTCTAGGAACGGTCTAGGGCCTTGAAATAAATTGGCATTGATGCAGTGCTTGTTCGTGCTAGATGAGGATGACACTCCGACACAAAATAGGTCTCCGCCGTATGATGAGTGAACACAAGAGCTTATTCACCTTGGTTCTCGACTTGGTGACGTCAATTCCAAACAAAAATTGAACAGAATCCTTGAAGAAAATAATCAAATTCAGATTAGGTCAATGTCATCCCGTGCTATGGTCTTTCATAATCAGCTATTTCTTGTCTAACTCATAGTACATATATAAAATATACACCATGCGAATGACTTTGTGTGCAGTATTATTAAAATGACAAACAGTATTTGTACACTTGTTCTTAAACACACAAGTTCACTTATTTGTTGTAAGGTGACTAAACGACCCGCATTTCAAGCTGTTGTCTCGATATCCCAATAGGCTTCTTTTTTTTTTTTTTACTTGCTTTACGTCGCACTGACACAGGCAGATCTTATTAATGCGACGATGGGACATAATAATAATTTCGTGTGGCTATTTCTAGCCGAGTGCAGCCCTTGTAAGGCAGACCCTCCGATGAGGGTGGGCGGCATCTGCCATTTGTAGGTAACAGCGTGTTATTGTGGTGGAGGATAGTGTTATGTGTGGTATGTGAGTTGCAGGGATGTTGGGGACAGCACAAATACCAAGCCCCCGGGCCATTGGAATTAACCAATGAAGGTTAAAATCCCCGACCCGGCTGGGAATCGAACCCGGGACCCTCTGAACAGAAGGCCAGCACGCTGACCATTCAGCCAACGAGTCGGACACGATGGGACATGAAAGGGCTAGAAGTGGGAAGGAAGTGGCCGTGGCCTTAATTGAAGTACAGCTCCAGCGTTTGTCTGGTGTGAAAATGGGCTGTCGACAGTCGGGCTCGAACCCACTATCTCCCGATTACTAGATACCGGCCGTACTTATGTAACTGCAGCTATCGAGGTCAATAGGTTTTTTTGGATGCTTGCGTGTACCGTCGTATATTTTAATAAATAGTCATATAGATAGTAGTGCCATTTATTCAGTAATGTAATAATTTTATCTTGTGTTGATTGTAAGTAGATAAACAAACATAAAGACCATTTGACTGTTCATTTACTAGACCCTATAAAGTGAAGGCAAATAATACTTTGTTTACATGTTTGTTCGTCTGCGTAAACCACGGAGTTATTTGTTGAGAATGGTAATAATTTTTCGGTATGTTTATAGTAAGTAGTTGAACGGGCCTATGCTTTTACTGCCTTCATTTAGAAAACAAAAATAAGAGTAGGTTGAAGTCGTAAAGTTCTCAGTATCTTTGCATGTCCCCTGGTGAGCATCAGAAAATATGTCCGCATTATTTATTGAATCAGTGTATATAAAACTCTTGGTATTAACTTGCCAAGAAACCTCTATGAAAATGTACGACTTAGAATTATCAAGCGATCACATTTGTGTCAGGATGTCTAAAACTGTGCACGATACACGGATGCACTAGACAAGGGTACATTCTATTGTGATCTAGAATTTATTGTTCAAAGGACAAAAGCTCTCCTGTTATCTTAACACATTGTTGTCCGGACACGCGCTATCCATTCTTTCCTGTGGACCGGCAAGAGAAGTAGAATGAAATATAAATACATGTAACTTTCAAATGACCTGCAAATGGTTCTAGGAATCTGTTTTCATCCTTATTTGTCCATCCATCAACCTCACTGTCACTACTATCACTGGTATCTTCACTCGTATTATTGTCGCCGTCAAAAGACTCGTCTGAACCGAATGTCACACTTTTAATTCCGCGCGTATATTTTGATGTTGACGGACACAAATCTTCACAATCACTAATACTTACACTTTCGCAATCACTAGGGACATCAGATAATCTATCAGCATGCAATTCTCCAAATATTTCATCATCGTTCAAGCTGTCTTTGCTACGGCGCGCAATGCTGACACCTGACAATACGCTCGGTCATGCGGTACTGAGTGTTATGAAACCACACTTCCTGTGCCGAAAGCATAGTCAAGGAAAGAATGTATCCACCTAAATTCAGATCAACAAAGACGTTAGTTTGTAAACAACACGAAATATATCGATTAATAAACGGCGGAGAGGATAAAATCACACAAGAATGAAGCAATGTGAGAAAACGTTAATTTACGTAGCCGGTCGCCCGCGCACCAATACGAAACTACGGTAATTAACGTAGCCCGTCGTTAATGTGTTAAATGGCCGTATAAAATTGCTAGCATCATACCCTTAACTAGCAAGCCATCTCCGTATAGGCTATGAAGGCCCCTCGAGGAGAGGAAGGCAAATGCTCCAACTATCCGTGACCTCGACACTAACTCCGGTGAGATGCGGAGTTGTAGACGAGAATCTCGTTGAAACTTTCAGCTTACATCTATAATGCTTCCATGACAGTATGTGATAGGTTTCAAGTATACATCTCACTGTCGAATTCCAAATATACAGCGTACACTTCACGTACCAGTACTGTTGTTCTTTACACAGCAAAGCGAAACAATTGAACTCATGCTAGAAATGTTATATAATGTGTGAGTGACACAGTTGTTGGCTTAAGATAATAAAGGTTTAGAAAATTCATATCGGTCGATCATATTATCGATTCAATTCAGATTTCATTTCCATTCATTTGGCAGTATTACTCGTCATGCGACCACGGCTTCTGTGGCACCTCAGACAACATACTAACATATGATGGTTCCGTCAGTTTCCCCTTCGAACGCTAGCGCTGTGCCGCGACCGGGGAGCCATCTGGTGACAGCGTGTATCAGAACTATACCGATAAAAATATCAGCGATACTCATCGTGTTATGTTAAGAACGATGGTATAATCGGATTGGCTGAGAAAGCTTTCCATTTCGAGAAAATGAGATTACTTTTTTTTACTTACGGGCACGCGATTAAAATTGTCGAATCCGCTGTATTTGCTATACCAGAGCACAAGCCACTGCCATGCTTCAGGGAAGATAAGGGGAGCGAGGGGAAGTGTGGTGTACGGTGGAGACAGAGATAATGCTCCGCGCGTGGGCACAAGTTTCCTCGTTCGACTCGCATAGGATTTTCCTTGTCTCTAAGAGACAATATCCACAGTTCATTTATTAAACAGCCGTAACTGCACACGCAGTACAACAGTGCAAGTACATACTGTAATTAAGACACACTTGTCAGTCAAGGATTGCACTAGATCGTTTCTCCTTTCGTATGTTGGTCACAGTAACGTTCTTTATTACCTAACATGCTCGAAGATGCAGCGCTGCCACCCCACGGTTGTGTATTTCTTCACACACAACATTGTAAAAGGAATGACATATTGAACGAATGAAACAGTACACCCAGTGGTTTGATTACGAGGTACAGTAGATGTTCAATATGCCCCCCTCCTACTTCGAAGCACAGTTCGCAACGGTTTTACATCCACCCAATGAAACTGAATCGGGTTCAGGAACTACAATAGCTTGCAGCAGAGCAATCAGAACGTAGAAACTGGTGTCCAGTGGTTGAACGTCGCTCTAACACAGATAAATCTCCCGTGATGATAGGACGGGCATGTGACATTAATTTAGGTACGAGACCTGCATTTGCATTCCGTGAAAATGGTAAAATTAAGCAATACCTTAGCCTGCAAGGTTTCTAGATAAAACTCTCTGCCATCCATCCACACCTTACATCACTGTCTGCATGGTTGCAATGGTTACACTTCCGTGACACATTTTGTCGCGTCGACTGATGTTGGTGGTGATTATTGTTTTAAGACGAAGTACAACTCAGCAACCATCCTCTGTATAACACTAATCAGAGAGAGGAAAAAGGAAGCGATCCGACATTTAGAAAAATGAATTTGTAGGTCAAAGAAAGACAGGGGCTACGAAGGGCGTGAAAATGAAAGACTCCTTAGCCCTCGAAACCTAATAGTATGAGCGTCGGAAAAGAACAAGAGTTGGCAAAGGATTGTGTTCAGAATGTGTGGTGTGTCGCACAAAACCTCTCTCTCCCACTTCCCACTTCCCTTCCCTTCCCTCCTCTGACGCACAGAAAAAGGCAGCATATGACTCTCTGGCATAGCAAACACTGCAAGATGGTCAATTTTAATCGTGTGCTCGGAAGAAACAAAATAACCTCATTATCTCGAAAAGAAAAACTTTCTCAGCCAATCCGATTGCACCATCGTCTTTAACACGACACGAAGAGCATCGCTGATTTTTTGTCGGTATAGTTCTGATACATGCTGTATATTTGGAACTCGACAGTGAGATGTACACACAAGAAACAAGGCTGTCGGTTGTGTCACTTTGAAATTTAATCCCATCTCATGTTGCGTAGAACGCGTAATGTGTTAACGTAACATGAACCACTTCAATTGTAAATCACTCGGAGGAAGACGTGTGTGTAACTCATACTCGTTTAAACGACGATAAAGTAAACCCTTGGCAATACACTTCCGATGTTTGCAATACAATCCTTGTTCATAAGAATACAGAGTCCGCAGACGGTAACACACAACAACACGGTACTTTACTTAGCGTATGACTTTTTTTTTTTGCTATGAGCTTTACGTCGCACCGACACAGATAGGTCTTATGGCGACGATGGGATAGGAAAGACCTAGGAGTTGGAAGGAAGCGGCCGTGGCCTTAATTAAGGTACAGCCCCAGCATTTGCCTGGTGTGAAAATGGGAAACCACGGAAAACCATTTTCAGGGTTGCCGATAGTGGGATTCGAACCTACTATCTCCCGGATGCAAGCTCACAGCCGCGCGTCTCTACGCGCACGGCTAACTCGCCCGGTCGTATGACTTTTAGTGCCGAATGTGTCCGTGGATAGGTTCCGCTCACCTGGTGCAGGTCTTTTAATTCGACATCCATGGGTGACGTGCACGTCTGGATGTGGGATGATGATGATATTGAGGTACTCGTTGGATCACTAAAGAGCAACATGACTCAAATAATGTAATCAGAAGTAACTAGAGAACAATGCCAACCTGATCGCCATGGTCTTCAAGCCATGGACTCTCTCTGCTCAGACACGACGATCATCTGGTTCGAATGCCGTTGGTGAAATGGTGAAAAGAGAAATCACCATCAAAATGTTGGCTGGCAGGGTGGTGGTGTGCTATACAATTTAAAATCATTAGACTGGGCACAAGGAAGCTAAATTCAATAACCAACCTCTCCGCAGTGTTCATATGGAATGAGCGCTGCTGATAGCGATTCGTCCGTCCGATGGAGACGTTAAATCTTGAAGGGACTTCTTCGTGACCTTGGACAGGTGTACGACACTTGCCGACACCAGGTTTCACCTTCTACTTACGTCTTCATTATCGTTACTTTTTACAATATTTTGTTACAATTTGTTTTATGTCGCAAAGACACAGATAGGTCTTATGGCGACAATGTGAGAGGAAAGGCTTAGGAGTGGGATGGAAGCGGCCGTGTTCTTAATTAAGGTACAACTGAAACATTTGCCTGGTGTGGAAATGGGAAACTACGGAAAACCATCTTCAGGGCTACCGATAGTGGGACTCGAACCCACTATCCCCCAGATGCAAGCTTACTGCTGCGCGCCCCTAACAGCACGGCCAACTCGCCTTGTATTATCATCATAACACAATCAGACGCGCACGTCGCTCGTAAGTGTCAAACAGAATGAACTGCACCAAGCGTCTTCGTAAGCCATACGTCAACAGCAACCACTACAGTGTCAAATGTATGTATTGTTCGTTTATGGTAACTTTTTAACGAGCTCGTAATGTTCCTCCCGTTACGATTTCGCACGTAAAATTTAAGCAAACGACAAGGCGTTTGAAAAATGCAAACGCATTTTCGCTTCTTGCAACCATTCGTACCGAGGTGAATTGTGCCCTGAGCACGGTATGTTAATGTCACTCATCCAAGTGGGCGCCCAGCTCCACGGCTAAATGGTTAGCGTGCTGGCCTTTGGTCACAGGGGTTCCGGATTCGGGAATTTTAACCATAATTGGTTAATTGTGCTGGGAGGGTGCCTGGATGTCTTTGTCGCCGTCATCATCTTTTTATCCTCATCAGGACGCGCAGGTCACTCCCGGCACTAAAAGCCACACGCCATTACATTTCATCCAAGTCCGTAATCGATCCCGTGGTCCTTCGCTTTGACAGACAATCCTGTCAACCCATGAAGTGAAGTGGCTAGCACAAGAACGGAGAAGTTGTAAGCACAAAGAAGCCAGTGAGAGTAACAATTGAAGAAGGATGATGTAAACGGGTGCAATAAACAGTTCACTGATGTGCTATTCATTCATGTAGTCGTTTCTTTATGGCTACTCACAAGGACAGACGTGAAAGTGTTTTGAAAGGTCTGACAATGGGATACAGTACGCTCGTCCTATTCAGGAGAGCGAAGAAAGGAAATGAGAAAGGAAACCGCAAATGTCGGACAGGTAATTTAGTGAAAATGCAAGTTATGTAACAACATGAGAAAGCACTGTCAGCTAGTTTCAAGTTCATTGTCAAGGTATGTGACAAGAGAAATCCATTACGACTGAACCATGACTTCAGAATGACTAAATGGACAGTGCACGATGATGTATCGAGCGGAAGGAGGCTTGTAGTAACCACTGATATCGTCATCATTGCTATGAGGCTTCCAGATACGGAAATTCGAACCTCAGAAATTTTAATACTTTTTTTGTGAAAATAAGGTGGGTTGAATACGTTTTTATAACAATGGAATGACGGAAGGAATAAGTGAAATACATATTTTACTATCCGGCCTTACTCACTCCTTATTGAAGATACTTCCACTTCTCCCAAGGATCAATTACGTCTTTCTTTTAATGATATTGCGAAACTATTTACAATGTGTTTTATAATGATTACATTTTAATATTATTGTCGAACAAGTGGCTGTGCCGTTTGGGTCATGAAACTAACATTCGGGAGATAGTGGGTTCAATCAATCAATCAATCAATCAATCAATCAATCAATCAATCAATCAATCAATCAATCAATCAATCAATCAATCAATCAATCAATCAATCAATCAATCAATCAATCAATCAATCAATGAAACATCTGCATTTAGGACTGTCGCTCAGCTGACAGATTCCCAGTCAATTGTTTACCTAGCTTAATCTTAAATGTTTTCAAAGAACTTGGACATTTATTGAACATTTCCCTCGATAATTTATTCCAATCCCTTACTCCTCGTCCTATAAATAAATATTTTCCCATTAAATCCAACTTTATCTTCATATTATGATCTTCCATAATTTTGAAAGCTCCACTCAAACTTATTCGTCTACTAATGTCTTTACCGCCCCACTGTCCGGCTCCATGGCTAAATGGCTAGCGTGCTGGCCTTTGGTCACAAGGGTCCCGGGTTTGACTCCCGGCAGAGTCGCGAATTTTAACCATCATTGGTTAATTTCTCTGGCACGGGGGCTGGGTGTATGTGTCGTCTTCATCATCATTTCATCCTCATCACGACGCGCAGGTCACCTCCGGGTGTCAAATAGAAAGACCTGCACCTGGCGAGCCGAACATGTCCTCGAGCACTCCCGGCAATAAAAGCCATACACCATTTCATTACCGCCCCACTGTCGGCAGCCCTGAAGGTGCTCTTCCGTTTCCCATTCTCACACCGGGCAAATGCTGGGGCTGTGCCTTAAATAAGGCCACAGTCGCTTCCTTGACACTCGTAGCATTTTCCTATCCCTACGTCGCCTTAAGACTTAACTGGGGGCCGATGACCTTCGATGTTAGGCCCCTTAAAACACCAAGCATCATCATCAAGACCTAACTGCGTCGGTGCGATGTAAAACCAAGTGTAAAAAATTAAGATTGTTATTATTATTATTATTATTATTATTATTATTATTATTATTATTATTATTATTATTATTATTATTAGTTGCTCTCTGATATGATAAGTTCGTGTGACTCCCGCACACCAGATGAATATGACAAGCATATGCTCGTGTTTCCTCAGGCCCATACACCACCACTGGAAGAACGATCACGCGGTAGGTCCTACAGTCACTGAGCACGCACGTGACTCACATCCACCTCAACCAAGCGATATCGGCACTGGCTCAAGTGTCCACAGATTGTTAAAAAGGGGCCGAGGTAACATATGTTACAAGAGCTGATAGGTGGGCTACCATCTGCTATGATAGTACCTTGAAAAGTAGTGCAATTCATTTAAAGTATCGGATACTTACGTGTTGCATAGTCTAATGAACTGAACCTTTATCTACATTATTCTGAGAAGCTGAAACAATTCATTATTTTTATTTTATCATCTTCTTCTTCTTTCGTTTTGGCCGAATATGGACCACGTTAATATGAACTCAGGTTCATCTTTTTCTGGGCTTTAATCCTCGCCTAGTACCCCTTCATCCTTTCACTCTGCAATCTTCTCTTTTCTTCTGTTCACGACACTTGGGTACAGGAAGTAACTTTTCGTTGAAAACTCTTGGTGGTCTTGATCCTACACTTGTAAGCATCCCCGTTCCTGATTTCCGTTTCTTGTATTCCTATTTCTTCCAGGTCCTTGTTCATCTACTGATACCAGTGCACCATAGTTTTCATTATTTGATTGGTCAGCCTTCCCGGATTCATTCTGTAGATATGTCCGAGGAACATGGCTCTCCTCTTCCGTATGGTGTCTGAGATGTTTCCAGAAAACAGAACTCAGAGAATTGAGTAGGCGAAGCTTTATCTGTCCCTGTAATAATTAAGAGGGGATTTCCTCAAGTCAGTATTATTGGACCTTTATGCTTTCTTATATATATCAATGATATGAGTAAAGAAGTGGAATCAGAGATAAGGATTTTCGGAGATGATGCTATTCTGTACAGAGTAATAAATGTTACAAGATTGTGAGCAACTACAAAATGTCCTCGACAATGTTGTGAGACGGACACTAGGCAATGGTATGATGATAAACGGGGTTAAAAGTCAGGTTGTGAGTTCCACAAATAGGAAAAGTCCTCTCAGTTTTAATTACTGCATTGATGGCATGAAAGTTCCTTTTGGGGATCATTGTAAGTAGCTAGGTGTTAATATAGGGAAAGATCTTCACTGGGGTAATCACATAAATATGCCTGTAAATAAAGGGTACAGATCTCTGCACATGGTTATGAGGGTATTTAGGTGTTGTAGTAAGGATGTAAAGAAGAGAGCATATAAGTCTCTGGTAAGAGCCCAACTAGAGTATGGTTCCATTGTATGGGACTCTCACCAGGATTACTTGATTCAAGAACTGGAAAAAATCCAAAGAAAAGCAGCTCGATTTGTTATGGGTGCTTTCCGGCAAAAGAGTAGCGTTACGAAAATGTTACACAGTTTGGGCTGAGAAGACTTGGGAGAAAGGAGACGAGCTGCTCGGTTAAGTGGTATCTTCCGAGCTGTCAGTGCAGAGACGGCGTGGAATGACATTAGTAGACGAATACGTTTAAGTGCCGTCTTTAAAAGTAGGAAAGATCACAATTTGGAGATAAAGTTAGAATTCAAGAGGACAAATTGAGGCAAATATTCATTTATAAGAAGGGGAGTTAGGGAATGGAATAACTTACCAAGGGAGATGTTCAATAAATTTCCAATTCCTTTGCATCATTTAAGAAAAGCTAGGAAAACAACGGATAGGGAATCTGCCACCTGGGTGACTGCCCTAAATGCAGATCAGTATTGATTGATTGATTGATTGATTGATTGATTGATTGATTGATTGATTGATTGATTAAGATATATTATATAAGGCGTGATCAAAAAGTTTCCGTTTGAGGGCGTTTCTTCATCGTACATGTGACGTAGCGCGACTGCGATGCTGGTATATAAGCACGGACATTTAGGCAAAAGGATTAGTGTGACAGTCGTGTCGTGCGAGGTGCGTGCGTTAAATGCGGCCATGCGAACTATGGCAACGTTATTACCAAATGCGTCCAAACAGGACCAACGTGCTGTTATTCTGTTCTTGGCTGCCGAAGGGCAAACACCGGTGGACATCCATAGGAGAATGAAGACCGTGTATGGGGCAGCATGTTTGTCGAAAAGCACCGTTGTGGAATGGTGCACCAAGTTCCGTGCGGGTCGCATTTCGAGAGAAGACGCCGGTCGATATGGCGGGCCAGCCCCATCGTTTACGAACAGCAACAGGCGGGCAGTGGATGATGCGTTGAGGCCCTATAGTATCGATCCCTCCAAAATGCGATTATCACGCCGTCGGTCCGCTCAGAAAGGCCTTGAAGGGTTGACGCTTCTTATCGGACGAGGATGTGCAACAGGCGGTTACGGATTTCTTCAGGCAGCAGGAAACGATGTTTTACCGCACGGGGTTCTTCAACCTGATGCCTCGGTGCGATGAGTGCCTAAATGCTCACGGCGACTTTGGCTGATTGACATCCCGATTCAGGACTGTACGGCCGTCGAAGGGAAACTTTTTGATCACCCCTTATTTTATGTTATTAGCTCCACGAAAATTATCAAAGTTGCCATATGTACGAAGCATTACAAAGGCAAAACAATTGCTGATAAAAGATATGAAAACGCAGAAGAGATTAAGGACAATAACACATTGTTACGTAGATTTCGTAACATCGCGACAGATCCCTTAACTGCTGAGATTACAATTTATTTTACGGCATCAATCGAATTGCCTCAATACGTTCAAGGTTATACTTGTTTTAATAGTGCTCTGTAGGTTCGTAGATATCCGTATTCTCATTGTCAACCTCGTATGGCTGGTCTGATTTCAGTTCAAACCTCATAATAGGATCTAGTATATAGCCAGTTTTTTAGTAAGATTTAGAGGCTGTGATGTCTGTTCTACTCGTGTTTACTGTATAGCGATTCCAGAGACTTTCTCATGAGTGGTAAAGTTAGTCGGTTAGCATGTGACGGAAGGTATGATGGCGGGCATTGAGTTTCATAGTATGGGCAAAAGCTAAAGTTTTCATCTCTCATAAATTCTTAAATAATTCATGTAAAACAACGGCTACACAGGTGTTTTATAGCCTAATGAATTGGAATTGTACCTATGTTATACTGAGAAAATGAAACATTCTGGTAAATAAGGAACAGTTACCAGTGATTAGTGATCCTCCCTCGCTAACCTGCGTTGTGTTTGCCATCATCTGTTCTCTGTCTCTGCCGACTGCACCGACATTCGATCCTCGCTTAACCGGACTGACAGGTCCAAGTCTACAAAATCATATTGGATAATGTGAGAAACACGAAATATTAACTGTAATTAACCAGATGTGAATAGCGGGATATAAGTGAAAACGAATGAGAGAATGAATGGTCTGGACTGAAGATTGTTTTGCTGCGTCTCATGAACCAGTTAGGCAGGTTCTCGCGGAATTCGATAGCGGGAAGAATTTGGTAATGATGTAGAATATGGCTTTGTAAGCAAAGCAAAGTCACCTCCGTACAGGTCATGAAGGCCCTTGGAGGAGTGGAAGGTAAAGGCTTCCACCATTGCTAACCTCGGCACGTGATGGGTTAGAGTGGTTAGCTCTACGCCCGGCCGCCTTTGCCCCCAGGAATTAACCTGGTACTCATTTTTGGTGTAGGCTGAGTGAGCCTCAGGGCCATATGCACCTCCGGAAGTGGAAATCTCGTTTCTTAACTTTTAAGACTTCCTGACGGAGATTCGAACCCACGTCCTTCCGGGCGAACCGAGCACGGCTTTACCGCCTCGGCCAGGCAGCCCCTATATGGCTTTGTAAAGACTTCCTTAAAGTTTCCGCCAGGCGCTTAGGGATCAACTCTGCTGAGGGGTGGAGAACTCAATTAAAGATCCAGAAAGAGAGGACAATGTGTTGGAAACTAAAGTGAATCAGATATCTCCACCATTTACACAACTATACACTACAGTTTGAAATTCTGTTCTGCTTTACGAATCAGTTATTTTTAAAATGTAGTTCAATCTAGTGCGATAAAGGGACAAAGCAGTGCGGTTGAAATTTCTGATTATTTCACTCATGGTGAAAACAATTTGTGAGAATATGTCCGCAAAATTTCAAACGACTTTCCCCAAATATGCCTCAGATTTTCGCTGGGTATTGGCAGGTCATGGATTTTTCCTTATCATCCAGATTCCCCCTGTACAGACTGTCAAAAAGAGTTAACTTAAGATTTTTCGTTTCTTCTTCTTCTTCTTAATCGGTTTACCCACCAGGTTCGTTTTTTCCTTCGGACTCAGCGAAGGATTCCACCTCTACCGCCTCATGGGCAATGTCCTGGAGCTTCAGACTTTGGGTCGGGGGATACAACTGGGGAGGATGACCAGTATCTCGCCCAGGCGGCCTCACCTGCTATGCTGAACAGGGGCCTTGTGGAGGGATGGGAAGATTGAAAGGGATAGACATGGAAGAGGGAAGGAAGCGGCCGTGGCCTTAAGTTAGGTACCATCCCAGCATTTGCCTGGAGGAGAAGTGGAAAACCACAGAAAATCACTTCCAAGATGGCTGAGGTGGGTATCGAACCCACCTCTACTCAGTTGACCTCCCGAGTTTGAGCGGACACCCGTTCCAGCCCTCGTACCACTTTTAAAATTTCGTGGCAGAGCCGGGAATCGAACCCGGGCCTCCTGGGGGTGGCAGCTATTAACGCTAACCACTACACCACAGAGGCGGACTACTTTTATACATTATTATTATTATTATTATTATTATTATTATTATTACATGGCGCCGACACAGGTATGTCTTATGGTAACGATGGCATTATGGGACAGGAAAGGCCTAGGAGTGGGAAGGAAGCAGCCGTGCCTTTAATTAAGGTACAGCCCCAGCATTTGCCTGGTGTGAAAATAGCAAACCACGGAAAACCATCTCCAGGGCTGCCGACGGTGTGATTTGAACCCACTATCTCCCGAACGCAAGCGCACAGCTGAGCGACCGTAACTGCTCGGCCAACTCACTCGGTATTATTATTATTATTATTAGGTATATTATTATTATTATTATTATTATTATTATTATTATTATTATTATTATTATTATCATTATTATTATTATTATTACTATCTAAATGTAATTAATATTTAATAAGAAGAAAATGACGTATAACTAATCATTTGTAACTGTGTATTTTGTGGATAATTATTAATCACGTCTGCAGAAAGTTAAATTCAAAATATTAGTCCATATGGCTTAGGCTAGGAAGTTGTGAGGCCAATCGGGCTGGACTTGATCAATTCTGAACTGGGTATTTTCCAGTGCCCTCGGCATGTTCTGCGTAGCACGAGATGCGGAAGACGATTCGGCTTGACCGTTCGTTTACGACATGCGTGACCACAACGAGGTGAACTTTCTTTTTACTCTTAGACTGAGTGAGAATCCTGGAAACCTCGCACACGGTTGAAAATTGTGCCATTGTTGAGACTCCAGTAATGGAAGTTCAAGAAATTGTACTTTGTGACGTTTCTCATTTGACAAAAGGGCATTGCTAAACCTAATTTATAGCCCATCAGTGCATTCATCTGTGCACCGAACAAAGGCGTAACTTTTACAGTTAACTCGTATGAATTTCTGCCAATTATAAGTTCCTTCAGTGCTTAGATTACTGACACGTTTGGAGCATTATCTGGAAGACCAAAAATAGAGCATTATAATTAATATCAACCTTACCGAACGGATTGGCCGCCTATGTTAACACGCTACATCTATGTGGCCAAGCCCTGGCTCCGAACCCCGCCGTCGGCTGTCCTGAGAATTGTTTTCCGTTTTTACCCATTTTCACTTGCAGTTAAATATCGTGGCACTTCATATACATAGGGTGCGGCCGATTTTTTTTTCACTTGCCCAACTTCATTCACCACCATTCATTTTAACTTCACTAGTTCTTCAACTGAGGTTGGACTGAGGAAGGGCAACCGGTTGTAAAACATGTCATATAATCTGATCTCCCCTCATCACCTATAATTTATTGGGTAGTAGGACTGAGGGGTAGGGATACAATTAACAACAGCTTTTTGTATAATAATATAGAAACCATTGGAGTAGAAGTCCTACTCCATAATGGCCTTTGGCCCAAATGTTCGTGGTTCGATACACGGCCCAACCGGGGAATTTAACTTTCGGTAGTTAATTCCTCTGTCTTGGCGGCTGGGTTATTGTGCCTCGGGAAGGTTGCTTGCTCACTGACGTGCAGGATGTCTATATGGCGTAACTCGAATGATGTGCATTATAATTATTATTATCGGAGTAGAGGAGAGAAAGATACCGAGCAATTGGCTGAGCGGGTTTGGTTACTTAGCTATCGGCTTGCATTCGGGATATAGTGGACTCGAACCTCACTCTCGGCAACCTTAAAGATGGTTTTCCGTGGTTTCCCATTTTCACACCAGGCAAATGCTTGGGCTGTACCTTAATTAAGACCACGGTCGCTTCCCTTCCTTCCCATTCCTAGCCCTTTCTTAGTCCACCGTCACCATAAGACCTATCTGTATCGGTACGACGCACAACAATAAGAGATAAATCTACTATGCATTCTTATAGAATTTATTTTGCAAAATAGTTTACTCGTGTAGCCTAAGTAGGATTTTATTTTCCGTACTTTTTGCATTTTACTGAAGTGTGGAAGGTATTGGACAAATAGGGATGAAATAAACGTACAGTTTTATTGAACATCCTTCCGGAAAGGAAAATGAATATGTGTACATTCTTAGATTGTTGTAAAAGAACTTGAGGCTTAACATTATCTTAACGTTGTGAAATAATCTTACAGAAATAATTTAAATAATATCACAGGGTTTCGGGCACTAATGGATAAAAATTGAATATTTATGAAGATGAGGCGAATGAAGGAGGATAGGTTACCTAGGAGAATAATGGACTCTGTTATGGAGGGTAAGAGAAGTAGAGGTAGACCAAGACGACGATGGTTAGACTCAGTTTCTAACGATTTAAAGATAAGAGGTGTAGAATTAAATGAGACCACAGCACTAGTTGCAAATAGAGGATTGTGGCGACGTTTAGTAAATTCACAGAGGCTTGCAGACTGAACGCTGAAAGGCATGACAGTCTATAATGATAATGCATGTATGTATGTATTTGTGAAGATATGTTTTTGAAAGCTGAATGAATTACGTGATTTTTTTATGACTTCGGTATGTTGGAAAGTAGAGAGTGCCAGTGCTTTTCTCCCCTCCCTCCCCCCCCCCCCCAAATGTATCCTTACGCTGGTGACATTTTGATCTAATTATCACACAGTTCGTCCAGTGCCTTCGGAAGCTGTTCTCTAATGGGCGGGACGAGCGAGAACATTCCAATATATTGTTGACAGTAGTTCGATGATCGTTTTTCAGATGTCAGTAGTTTCGACATTTGATGCATATCGGCGTGTTGTAATAAGAGGAAAAACACACGTCATTTGCATCTACTGCACTTTCGATACTGATGGCTCCATGCCTCATTGCTTACCATCGTAAAAAGAGAATAGTTGAAGAACTGATGTGGGTACTGTAGACTTATTGAGTTTTTCGGTAACATTATTTAGAAATGTTGCCACTGATGCTTTCATGGTCCGTACTTATAGACATGCTATAGACTTTTGGGCTTATGCCGTGTCAAGAAAATAAGGTGAAAATCTTTACGTTTCGCCGAATACTTTGCTCTGCGTCATCAGAAGAAAATCTCGACTGTCCACGAGAAAAGCATGTCAACGGCATAAGCCATAAAGCCTATATCATGTCGATTATTTAGAAACTTTACATTTTTAGTGCTTTTGTTGTTATACATAGTACACGAGTAGACCAGGCTTCGCCTTAACAGGAGATGATAGTGATTATTAAGAGGAAGCACAAATAGGCAACTATTCTCTATTAACATTATACAGAGGAAAAATATGGAAGAGGTCCTACACTTCGAAAAATGAAGGTAATCAGCCAATTAAAGATACGGGCCACGAAGGGCGTGAAAATGAAAGACTCCCTACGCCTCCACACGTAATACCACTGGGGACGGTAAAGAACAAGAGTTGATCAACTGCGGTTGGATAGGATGGATTAAAGTGAGGAGTCTGACACATGTAAGTGGAAGCAATGCTAGTACTCAGCTAAGTGTCTCGTCGTCGCCAATCCACACTCCCAATTTAAAGGCCTCTGGGGCCCCTTGTTGTCGCCTTGTATGACAGGCAGGGAATACCGTGGGTGTTATTCTACCGCCGTCACCCACAAGGGGTACTAGCCTTGCAGCTCTATATTCGGGAGGCTGAGGGGCTGGTTCCTACCGTCGAATGTCCGTGCTTTCCCATTTTCCTGCACTAAGGCGCACGGCCGCATCCACCTTACCTTCTCCGAATATCACTGTCACAAATCTCTCTAGCCTGAGAGACGGCGTTGCCGTGTAGGAGGCCCGCGATATCCTATCTGGGTATTGAATGAAACCTTTAACCCCCGCACCAACTCGCAATTTTGGTAAGGGTAATTCAAGTAATGTAATGATAACGTAGGCTGTAGGGGTATTGCAAGACAATAGCGTCATTTTAGTGATTGTTTCTTAGCGTCAGACAAGCGGCTGCGTGATTTGTGTTACGTAGTTGTCAGCTTGAATTCAGGAGATAGTGGGTTCGAACCCAACTGTCAGCAGCCCTGAAGATGGTTTCCCGTGGTGTCCTATTTACACACCAGGAAAATTCTGGGGCTCTGCCTTAATAATTAATTTCCTGCCCTATCTTCACTACAAGACCTATATGTGTCGGCGCGATGTCGAGAAAAAATGAATAGCGTCTTCACTAGTGTCATTGTAACATAGTGTGACAAAACAAGATGTGAATCCTCATGCAGTGTAAGCCGCTAGCTATTTCGTCTTCCGCGTATGCGACGGGACAAGTTACTTTGTCAACCACATAAAGGTAATGCGCGTGACAAATTAAGTTGTTTTCAGACAAAATACATTCCTTGCGACGAATGTTCATTTATCAGTGGAAAATTCCTGATTTTCATATCTCTAATAACAACACTGCCAACACAAAATATTACATTTTCTCTAGAAACTGGAAAAAGGCGCCGGAGCTTTCACAAGAAACATGGCGTCAAGTGGAGATAAATGACGCATGCACATGTTCGTAAATGTAAAAGTAAATTGTACTAGAAGCGGTTTCATCTATTAAAAAACACTAGCAGTAATAGATTGTCCGACAATTTATCTACGTTGAAGTTAATGGTCTTATAAATGTAACTGTAATGATGATTGGTTATTATTTATAAATCTATCTATGTTTACGGTCTAGAAAGCAGAGAAAAACCTCCAAGAGGTTTCGTCGTGATGACCAGATGACACCTAATAATCTGCAGAACTTCGCGCTGAGCAGCGGTCGCTTGGTAGGCCATGGCCCTTCGGGATGTTGTGCCATGAGTTTTTTAAGTTGATATTTACATTATGATTAGTCACACGATACGAATTGTATTTCTGTCATTTTCAAATTTCCAAATGGAAATTTTCCTGGTTTTTTAGTTATCTCCTAAATCGGTTGCTTTGTATCTTTACTTCTCCAGTGTACAAAGATAGCAATACATTGATTTTTCATTAGACTGTGTTTCAATATCCATATAATACCGTTTTAAAATTCGCTAGTTACATCTTAGACCACTAATGAGCTAACGATAAGTGAGCATATGTCTATCGAGATTTTATAGTAATTTATCTACGACGTCAATGGAAAATATCTTATGACCATTATTTTGAGAAATTTAAGGAAGTAAATGACATGATTATGCATGTACTGGATAGAAAGTGGCGGGAGGGAGGAAGGACGGGGTAGAGTCTTTCTTCTGTAAACGATGTGGACGGACTCCTTTACCAGTCAGGAACTTCAGCAGTTTATATAAAAGCCTGCAACAGAAATGAGAATCATTTTTTCCAGCCCCTTGGCTGAGTGGTCAGCGTTTTGGCCTTCGGTCCTCGAGGTCCCAGCTTTGATTCCTGGTCTGGTCAAGGGATTTTCATTGCAAATAATTCATTCTTTTGGCTCGGGGACTGGGTATGTATGCTGTCCTCAACACTCCTGCAACTCATACACTACTCGTGTATTATCCACCACACTAAAACGCAGTTTCCCGTACACGGTAAACGCCCCCACACCAGTTGGGGGGGGGTCTGTACCAGCCTAACAACAGAGCTAGGTTATTTCCTAGAAGCTAAGACCGCTGACCCCTCTACAGTACTCAGAATGGAGGCCTTCACCTTCTACTTCTCCAGCGGGCTCTTTTGCTTCCTTTTAACTATAAAAGTGACCGTAAATTAATAATAATAACCTTCGTGATGCAATGGGAGTCTGACAGCATAATTGACTAGATTAGCGTGACAATGATCTTGTAATAAATGAAGAATGTGGTCTGAATTAACAAGCTACCCACAGAGGTCACTGAATGGCGAACTATATAATCACCAGAGTTCTTTTGTAATGATGTCTGAAGCTGAGGTGGACAGGTTATTACTGTAAGTGTATCATTTGGAAACTAATGACACATGACAATCAGACTATCAGCCTTCAGGGACTGTGACGTCAATGCAGAAGTTGCAACTGTTGCGTTCAGTCTTTGTTCCGGTTTGTAAATTAATACACTCTAGCTCCGTAGTATAGTCTCCGCACAGGGCATGAAGACTTTTGGAGGAGTGGAAGGTAAACACTTCCACTGACCGTAACCTCGGCACTTGTAGTTAGCTCTACGCCCGGCCACCTTTGTCCCCAGGAATTAACCTGGTACTCATTTTTGGTGTAGGTTGAGTGAACCTCAGGGTCATGTGCACTTCCGGAAGTGGAAAACTCATTTCTTAAATTTTTCGACTTCCTGACAGGGAATTGAACCAATATCCCTCCGGGTGGACGGAGCGCGCCTTTACAGACTCATTTAGGCAGACTCTGCTGGGGGCTGTAAATGAAATGGCGTATGGCTTTTAGTGCCGGGAGTGTCCGAGGACAAGTTCGGCTCGCCATATGCAGGTCTTTCGATTTGACTCCCGTAGGCGACCTGCGCGTCATGAGGAGGATGAAATGATGATGAAGACGACACATACACCCAGCCCCCGTGCCAGAGAAATTAACCAATCAAGGTTAAAATTCCCGACCCTTTCGGGAATCGAACCCGGGACCCCTGTGGCCAAAGGCCAGCACGCTAACCATTTAGCCACGGAGCCGGACGCTGGGGGTTGTAATAATGAAGTACGAATTTTTCCTCGTTTCCAAGTGATAAAGAATCCGTAGGCATGCATGTTATTATTCATGCATTGTCCTACATAGAGGCTTGCAGTGGTGTCTCAGCGGCGTACTAGCGCCGGCGTCTTGGTGAGCCCGCTGCTGCACTGGGACGAAACGCTGGTAATTTCAAGATTGATAAAAGCCCAAAGACTTAAGAGCTTGAATGTTTTATTATTTATAATTTATTCATGATAATTGTAAAATTAGGTCACTCTCATTCCAACATACGAAGGTTTTCATCGACATAAAAATGTTGAAAACCTAGGATTAAGAAGTTAGCGGTCCTGGCCGTAATTAACGTACAGCTTCAATATTTGCCTGGTGTAAAAACAAGAAGCCACGTAAAAACCATCTTCAGGGCTGTCAACGGTTGGACACGAACTCAAAAGTTAGAATTATAAAATAAAATTGGGACAAATATTCGTTTACAGGGAGAGAAATTATGGAATTGAAAAATTACCAAGGGAGATCTTCGTTAAATTTCCCATTTCTATGAAAACATTTAAAGAAGAACTTCGTAAACAACTATTAGGGAATCAGCCACCTAGGTGAGAGCCCTAATGCAGATCAGTGGTGATTGATTGATTGATTGATTGATTGATTGATGATTGATTGATTGATTGAACTAACCATTTCTGGAATGTGAGAGGTCACAGCTATACGACCCGAATTACGAAGCTAACTCACTCTCAATATGTCTAGTTATGCAATAGCGTACCTAACTTTTTATTGTAACTGCAACAGTGCAGCATTAGATGATGTAGTGAACTGACAATATAATATGAGTGCCAGATTTTTAAAATCCAAAAGAATCAACAAATACATTAGTGTAATTCACTTATTTTTAATGGCAAATTTGTAATTATTTTATGCGAAGTTAACTGAAGATAAATACAAGATATAACTATTTATTAATATAACTACATCTGCAAAGAATGTGCCAATGTCTTTTTTTTTAGTAAAGGTCTGAGTGTGCATATTCAATGTTACTGAAATGATTAAACGAAATAGAGGACAAAAAATGTGTAGCAGGAAATATCGAACATACATCTTCGTTATATCCTTTCAGCGATTAGTCTGCAAGTCTCTGTGAATTTACTAAATGCTGCTACAATCCTATGCTTAGAAGTGTGAAACCAACATAAAATGGCAACATTTAGATATTGTAATAACTAGATTTTGTTAATATTTAATTACGAATGAACGCTTTATTAAATATCATATTTTGAAGTTTTGTGCTTCCTTTTGTCTCCATAGTCATCAGATAGGCCGTTCTGACAACTAATATCACTTACATGTGAATAATTGTGTTTACAAGTTGCTTTACGTACCGGCAAATGTACGTCTTAGGGTGACGATGGAATTGGAAAGGGCTAAAAGTGGGAAGGAAGCGATCGTGGCCTTAATTAAGAAACAGACCCAGCATTTTCCTGTTGTAAAAGTGGGGAACCACCGAAAACCACCTTCAAGCCTGGTCACGGTGGGGTTCGAATACAAATGCAAGCTCACAGCTGCACGACCCTAACCGGACAGCCAACTCGCTCGGTAATAGTTTAATTTAAAGATTTTTTGAGAAATATTTACCTTTCTTCTATAAGAAATGCATTAAAGATTTCGCCAGGTTCTGTCAAGAGCAGCGCCACCGTTAGCCTGTCCTTTTCTCTGTGCTAACAATGGCTAATGTATTTGTCTCCATGGACCAGTGGTAGAGCGTCTGTGACTACTGCAGATACTTAGGTCACAGGTGCACGCTGGGCACACGCAGTGGAATTGTTTTAAAGATTGGCGAAAGTCCATGTTGTACGATGTCCATATGTAAAAGATATTTAATAATACCTTTGTTGTTTCTCCGACGGAATAAATTGTCACAAAACTTAATTTCGATTTGTAGAAAAGATGGAACGTCAAAAATATCATTAGGCGACCTAAAATGAGCAACTTATTATTTCTTTCAAATATTAATTTTTTCCATCCAGAAGTAGTTTATTAATTCAATGGGCTGATGGTGGAAATTTGTGCTCGTTCATCTGAAAGGGCGTGGGTTCTATTCCTTGTAAGGAAGGCAAAAATTAAAAGCAAACCATGATTCCCATTTGTGAACAGGCATATGTCGCTGAGATTCACTTAGCCTACACCAAAAAAAAAAAAAAAAAAAAAAAAAGAGTTCCAGGTTAATTTCTTGGTGCAAAGGCGGCAGGGCAGATAGCTAAGCGCACTTTACCGCTTAGTGCCGGGGTTACGGTTATTGAAAGCCTTAACCTTCCACTGCTTCAAGGGTATTCATTGTCCGTTTGGAGATGGCTTTGCTTTCTATCAATTCAGGGTCAAAATAGGCGTACGATGATTTTTGAAGTGTATAGGCCTACGAAAATTTTCTACACGCGTTACTTAGGGAATGTCCACGCTCATAAATGCTCTGAGATACAGTAAACAATATTTTAGTTTTGATTTTTGAAGATTACACTTCACTTGATACCAAAAGGAAAAAAACGTCAATTTCCACCGAAGTCAAACTTCGTTACTATCACATAGTCGTTCTCTCGGAACCACTGTACGTGACTGAGACATCATCATTAACCTTCCACATTAAGGACACCGAGAAATTAAAGCGGCGGATATTGAGGAATATATTCGTACCGAAGTTCGAAGATGGTTATTCGGATGCGATTGACCAAAACATTCTTCCCCATCATCATTGGCACCCGAATAATCAAAGTACACTAGCTAGCAGACACGGACTACACATAGACAGAAAATCAACTCATACACGTTCAAACCCAAGGAGCCGAAGGAACTCAAGGAACTCAAAAACGCACGGACACAAGACAGACGACAGACTACTAGGAAGAGGGTGAGGAAATTTGGGGAAGACATTAAGAAGGGGAAGAAGAACGCTAAGTAATGGGTTTATATGCTCTTCCGAGAACCAAGCGGACATGTCTACAGGATGCATCATGCCAGATCGACCAACCAGCTTCTCGTTTACTGGCTAAAGAAGAAGAATAAGTCACCATGGTTGATAGAAGTAAAAAAAGATCTTCAGTATTTAGGAGGAACAGAATGAGACTTAAAAGACCTGACATATCTCAGCAGGATGCTTAAAAAAATGCGGGGCCAGGACAATCCACCAAGAAGGAAGACAGGTACCCTCTGGATAAAATAGAGAAAGGAACAAAACAGCCAGAAGATGCACAATTATTTGGCAAACATCAAAATTCACCCTAGGATCAATAGTTAAATATCGTGGTCCTTAGTCAGCCTATACATAATAATAATAATAATAATAATAATAATAATAATAATAATAATAATAATAATAATAATAATAATAATAATTTCGTGTGGCTATTTCTAGCCGAGTGCAGCCCTTGTAAGGTAGACCCTCCGATGAGGGTGGGCGGCATCTGCCATGTGTAGGTAACTGCGTGTTATTGTGGTGGAGGATAGTGTTATGTGTGGTGTGTGAGTTGCAGGGATGTTGGGGACAGCACAAACACCCAGCCCCCAGGCCACTGGAATCAACTAATGAAGGTCAAAATCCCCGACCCGGCCGAGAATCGAACCCGAGACCCTCTGAACCGAAGGCCAGTACGCTGACCATTCAGCCAACGAGTCGGACAACAACAACAACAACAACAACAACAACAATAATAATAATAATAATAATAATAATAATAATAATAATAATAATAATAATAATAATTTGAAATGACAGAATACATGACCTGCAACAACCAAGCACCAACATTCATGGAGACTAAATATGGCAAAATTAAACGAGTATCAAAATTTAAGTATCTTGGTGAAACAATTCAGGAAAATGGACCCGAAACTAAAACCAATGAAATTCATCCCAAAATATGGAAAGCTGCATATCGACTAACCCAAAATATCTATAATAAAAATATATCTCCAAGCACACAAAACTAAGACATTACAATACACTCATTAAACCAGAATGTCTTTGTGGATCAGGGACACTAATTTTGAACAGGAAAGCAGATACTGAAAAAATTGAGAAAAAGGTACACAAAATCATAACAAAAATTCTAGGCCCAACACGCCGACCGACAGACACAATGAAATGGATTAGCGAAATCAAAACCGATTTGAAATAGGCAGGAATTACACCAGCAGATGTCCAAAATAGGGTAATCCTCAGATCCAAAATTCACATCTGGCAAGTTGACCAGTCGGAAAAACCAAAGAAGAAGACTGGAACAACCTGGCCTGAAGACGAGAAAAGACGCCCACAGTAAAAGAATGAAAGAAATATGGGCACAAATGAAGCCAAATGCATGCCTCTGAGTACTTTGCGTAGTCCTAATTGGCTTATAATAACAGCAACAACAATAATAATAATAATAATAATAATAGTAATTAAACTCGTGTCCTCATCCCGAGATGGTGCAGCTCTTTTCAGGCACACCCCCATTGGAGGTGAGCTGCATGTACCATTTGAACTCACATACCAGCCCTCCTGCCATTCTTAAATTTCTGGCAGTACCGGGAATCGAACCCGGGCCCCCAAGGACGGCAGCTAATAACACTAACCGTTACGCTACGGAGGCGGAAATAATAATAATAATAATAATAATAATAATAATAATAATAATAATAATAATAATAATAATAATAATCATGAAAAGTTCGTATCTCCTGTAAAAGTGTGTCATTTTTAACATTGACATAATTTTATCACATTACCATAATACAGGTCGTAGTTAAACGTGGTTTTGAAGAACTTTTTGTAATGGGGGTTCCTAAGCCATTGTTTTCGACATTTTTCAAGTATGTTATATCTGTTACTCTCATCGTGCATTGTATTGTGGATGGCCCGCTATTACAGTAACTGTATCTCAGTGACGTCAGTGGCGACATACTTGACGACCAACCTGTTCTCCTGGTCCCCAAGTATATATGAAAACAAAGCGGCTCAGTTTAATAACAAGGTAGTAAACTAGACCAGCGCATGAGGAGTCCTCAAAGTACATGTGTAGTAGAAAACTATGGGAACCTACTTCGCTCTCATTGCTGGAAATCATGTTTTAGAAAAGAGTTTGGTTTCATCCATAATCCATTATACTCTGGTACTCGCTGATTACAATGCGATATTAAATATTTATTTTTTAGAGTTTTTTGTTAAGATGGAACCTATGATTTTCAACGTCAATTTAGTTAGTGAAAAACATAATTCACAGCCTGTTTCCATTTATTCCGCCGGGTCAGTAATTCAATGAATGAAACCCCACCTAGCGGCGAGTATAAGAATTGTGCTGGCTGCAGAAGCCTGTCGCACTCCTCTGTTTAATGAATGACAGATGAAATGATATTGAAGAGTGTTGCTGGAATGAAAGATAACGCGGATAGCTGGAATACCCGAAGAAAAACCTGTCCTGCCTCCGGTTTTTTCAGCACAAAATTCACATGGAGTGACCGGGATTTGAACCACGGAACTCAGTGGTGAGTGGCCGGCGTGCTGCCGCGTGAGCCACGGAGGCTTTTTACTTTTTTCTTAATATAAATTATAAAATTTTCAGTTTGTTGGACACAGGATACAAATTGGTGGAACAGTATTACTTACCTGAAACATGAAACGACATGTTTCGTTCAATAAGAACATCCTCAGTTTCCTTCAGCTCACTAGATTGCATGCGTCGTTCAAGGATGATACTAAAACCATGTTGAAACACTTGATCTCATGAGAACTCCGAAGTTAAACAATATTGAGCGTGGTCACCAGTCGGATGGACAGTTCACGCGGAGCAGAAAGGAACCCCTCACCACCCTGCCGCTAGTAAACTGCGGCTCAGAGTGGCTGATGGCCTGTCTGGGGCAATGGCTACGTCACTAACGTCCAGATCTAGGTAAGGCACTTGGATGTAGCCTGTAAGATTCTGTTCGCGTTGTAAACGTGTCAGTGATATAATGAGTAAGTGAAGAAATAATCTCAATCATAACATTCGTTGACCTTCTTAATACGGTGAAAAAATGACTTGAGAACATACCATCAATGATGCGCCATTTTAAAATTCGGATGATTTTTCAATGTAGTTATTTATTTATTTATTTATTTATTTATTTATTTATTTATTTATTTATTTATTTATTTATTTATTTATTTATTTATTTACTAGCATATGTACCCAATCTTCGCACGGGAATTTGCAATAGACTTCACGATTCATTCATGAATCTATGCGAAGTTACAACCCTGTATTCAAACGTTTAATCCGGCATGTTAAATTGATATTCTTCTACAAAAGCAAGTGGCAGTAGTCTGACGTGAAGTACGATAAAACTGAACAAAGTGGAGACTGAATGAGGATGAGTACAGAGTTTATTGGACGGCACAGTTCCTGGTCTGAAGTTCTGCGAAATTCTCCACACTTCTGGGTTACATATTGTTGTTCATCTAAAACTCTTAAACCCTGTAACCCACCTTGAAATGACAGAAAGTAGATTTCCTTTAAGTTTGATTGTGTATATTTTGTGAGAGTGCAAAATCATAATTTCGGTTTCGTATAAACCCCCAATCATTTCGGGGATTTAGAAACAATATCGGCCATAAAACTTGCCCAAAGGACAGGTGGATTCTAAATATGAAGTTTGGTAGAAATATTTCCAGTAGTCTTCAAGTTATAAGAAGGCAAACAAACAGACAAAGAGACACCAAAGCCAAAATATATGCAGATGGTCAACCTGAAAAGGATAATTGAACGGAAGTTTCACCAAAATAGTCAATGTACATGCACACGGTCGTTATATTTACTGTATTAATTTTTATTTATTTATTTATTTATTTATTTATTTATTTATTTATTTATTTATTTATTTATTTATTTATTTATTTATTTATGTACATCGATACAGTCAACTGTGGACTGCGGTTACACAAGCTACCAATCTCTCTTTCTTAGGCTTACGTCTTTTTGTTTACATTGTAACCAAAGAGGCTTTTCAACCTCATGCTCTTTTTCAGCCGTTCTTCCGCCGAGATGATCCACGGTTTAGCAGGTCATTTCTCTGGATCATCCCTCAACCCCGTAATATTCTTGCTAAAGATCGTCCTGTCCTTTATGTCCTCTGGTTTATATCATTCATCCGCACATTTTTGTGCACCTCATTCAGTCAGCGGGGATGAGATTTCCATCTTTCCTTAAAATTGAGCAATTTGTGCGCCAGCCTTTCCGGAATTATTTTCTTCAGGTGACCATAAAAGGTAAACCTTCGTTTCTTCTTAACGGTGGTGATGTTTTTGACTCTCGCATACAGTTCCTTCTCTGACCTCAATTCTTCTTCTTTGTTCGTAACGCCCAATTTAAAGAGCGTGTTTGAACTTAATAGCTTAGTCTGACGGCTTCTTCTCCTTCTCTTCCCAAAATCTCTTCATAAATTCGCTGCGGTGGTTTTTATTTGTTCTTCTGTTTACTGGGTTCCAGTGATTTTTATAGCTTTCTTTTTACAAATCTGTAATTTGCAGTCAGAATTCCAAAGACTATACGATTTTTTATGGTATCGTATGTAGCGTTTCTTTGTAGTAAATCCTGATTAATTTCTTCCAGGCAGTTGATCTTGACCTTGTTTGAATTGATTATAGCTAATAGCTCTTTTGCCAATCTACAATTGCCCATTCTACAGATGTGAACATAGAATTTCAAGCGTCTCCTACGTGCGGCATCGGTAAACATTTCTGCGAACCGGGCGAGTTAGCCGTGCGGTTAGGAGCACGCGGCTGTGAGCTTACATCCGAGAGATAATGGGATCGAATCCCACTCTCGGCAGCCTGAAAATGGTTTCCCATGGTTTCTCATTTTCACACCAGGCAAATGCTGGGGCTGTACCTTAATTAAGGCCACGGCTGCTTCCTTCCAACTCCTAGTCCTTTTCCCTCCCATCGTCGCCATAAGACCTATCTGTGTCAGTGCGACGTAAAGCCACTAGGTCTGTATTTTTTCTTTCAATCCATATGCCATTTACTTGAGCGGGGCCATATACTTTCATAAGGATTTTTCCTCTTCCTTTACAGTTTTATCAATATTAGAGTGACCTCGGGGAGATTAAGTTCCTGTGGCATATAATGCTTCCGGAGAAACAACTGTGCTGCAATGACGAAATTTCGCAGTACGCTATATTACTCTATTATTATAGTGATTCCATATTATTCTATACGCTTTCAGGAGTTGGGTGGCTCTTCCTAAATTGCTTTGGCTGTCCAGTCGAGATGGTATGATGACTTCTCCGAGATATTTGAAGGGTTTGAACTCAATTATTTATAACATAATTCACTCATAATCCCTGAAAAGTAACACAATGTAAATACTATTGTAAATGTGCAAATAAGTGATTCAAAAATCGGAGGATCTTCTTACATGTAACTCAGTAATTCAGTTATTGACAGACTTAAACATCTTCAAGCTTTCCTTATATTCATTGAGATACATTCGATAAAGTATCATAAGCAACATCTGGTAGGACTTTCCTTCTTCCATTTTTCTTCCTTCAATCTGCTAGTTGCTTTACGTCGCACCGACACACATGGGTCTTATGGCGACGATGGGACAGGAAATGGCTAGGAGTGGGAAGGAAGCGGCCGTGGCCTTAATTAAGGTACAGCCCCAGCATTCGCCTGGTGTGAAAATGGGAAACCACGGAAAACCATCTTCAGGGCTGCCGATAGTGGGGTTCGAACCTACTATCTCCCGAATACTGGATACTGGCCGCACTTAAACGACTGCAGCTATCGAGCTCGGTCCTTCAATCTGAGATGTGTCTTTCTGAGAGGTAGGCCTATATCTGGTACCATATGTTTTCTTTTTCAGATGTTTTATAAATTTTATTAACTCAAAGTCCGCCTCTGTGGTGTAGTGGTTAGCCGATTAGCTGCCACCCCCGGAGGCCCGGGTTCGATTCCCGGCTCTGCCACGAAATTTGAAAAGTGGTACGACTGCTAGAACGGGGTCCACTCAGCCTCGGGAGGTCAACTGAGTAGAGGTGGGTTCGATTCCCACCTCAGCCATCCTGGAAGTGGTTTTCCGTGGTTTCCCACTTCTCCTCCAGGCGAATGCCGGGATGGTACCTAACTTAAGGCCACGGCCGCTTCCTTCCCTCTTCCTTGCCTATCCCTTCCAATCTTCCCATCCCTCCACAAGGCCCCTGTTCAGCATAGCAGGTGAGGCCGCCTGGGCGAGGTACTGGTCATACTCCCAAGTTGTATCCCCCGACCAAGAGTCTGAAGCTCCAGGACACTGCCCTTGAGGCGGTAGAGGTGGGATCCCTCGCTACGTCCGAGGAAAAAACCGAACCTGGAGGGTAAAGAGATGATTATGATGATGATTAACTCAAAAATTAGTTTCGGCACACTGAAGAACCTAACAGTTTATTAACGCAGTCAAAACTCAAAATAAATGGTTTTCCAGAAAAAAATGTTCTTCAATAAGCACTAAATCCATTTTTCAAACCAGTTTTTTGGAAATATGGTGCATTTAACCACAATTAACACATACTACATTTGACAATTTAATTAGAAAAATGAAACATTTGATTTCTTATCGCATTGTGTGTTCATTATGAAACTATTGCAGCAACAGTTTACGTATTACCTCAATCAGCAGAAAATCACTTTTACAATTTCATTTTGGATAAAGGTGACGCATGCAATTTGTGACCTCATTTTTATCAATGTTGCAATATGAGAACAAGTTTTTCAGTGTGATGCAGAATTTCAAAATGGTGTTTTGTGGAACTCAGCTGAACAGGAAGCAACTATTCCTTGTAAGTTATCAGTATGACGATCGGTTTCTTCAAACTTAACCAATATCTCTTTTGTTCCAGGTACTACTACCAGAATATCCAGCCACTTATTACCAAGACGATCCAAAATGACCAAGTACGCTGACCTCAAAGAACAAGTGTTCCGTATGGGACTTTGTCTGTGATTTATAATACGAGTCACGATACACTGAATGAACTCTTACTAAGTCTTTCACTACGAAATACGCTGTTCTCTCCATTTTCATTGTTTTCTGTAGCGCGGGCATGAAAATACTGCGCCGCACTTTATTAGTCTCAGGTTAATCAAGACAAAGTACAAACTACAAACACCTACTAACTGCATGTCACTTCTAACTCTGTGCTCTTTATTAACACAAATATTAATTACTAACTCAGTTTGTACATAAAATTCAAATCAGACGTATTCTTTCATAACTATAATGCAATGGCATTCTGTATGGTGGTACGCCGGTGTGCATTTGAACAAACATGACATATCCCAGTAGTCAAAGACAATTCAGATTTCAGACTATAATGACTGACAGACAAGCAGACTTTACTCACTGACATACACATTGTATTGAGGCTGAACGACATTATTGACTAACTTCGTAATACAACATTCTACGGAGACGTGGAGAAAGTAAAGTTGTTCATTGACCTTAATGGTTTATAATTCATCATAATGTACCGACATTTGACCATCTTGATCAAAATGTACAAATGTATATAATTCGAATTAACAAATAAGTTAAAAAACTTACTGATTACCTTACCGAAACAACTTTACAGGGTTAAACCCCTCTGCGAGTGTAGGGCAAGTTACTATTTCCAACGTTGCAATCATAACATCGCTAAGAGATTTCGCCACTGCATTAACCTAGGGTGTAGACATTTTATAATTACAAATGAATACCTGAAGTATCCACATGGATTCTTGTATATGCCACCTTAAAAAACATGGGACATAATAGCCCCCTTGTCTCTGAAAATTAACTAATATCCCCAGGAATGAACTCCACTCTACCATTGATAATTTGTATCTTTAGAGCTCATCTTTCCTTCAGGGTTGGTAGGCAACAGTAAAGACATCATAAATAATCTCTTTTCTTTTCTTTTAAGTCAATGTCTGTGGTACGTACTCCACCAGATTCCATACGGATCTTTCATTCGTTCATTCATTCATTCATTCATTCATTCATTCATTCATTCATTCATTCATTCATTCATAAATCATGTTCCGCTAAAGCGAATTAGTAAATACCTTGGCAATTTTCCTAAAATACCTTCACATTCCTTATTTATACCTTTAGTAATAACTTCCCATTTTCCAACGACAGAATATATGCAAAATTCTTAAACAACAAATATCTCTTCTAGTTTAAATGTTTAGCATATGTCGGTATAGTCAGGATATTCAAGAGAGATCAAATCACAAATAAAATGTTATAAAATTGAATGTAAGTTACTGCATATGATCATTGATCACTTTACTCCTCTCTAAACCAAGACGACATTATTATAAAACTGTTGCAGACACAAAACAATCCTAATAAAATGAAAAGAACTCACAAATCAATACAGGACCATCCACACAGCTACTGATTACACTACAGGAAACAAAGACAACTTATTACCATCATTTGAGTAGTTTTTAACAAGACATAACAGGCAGCAAAATATGGCTGTGAATTCTTTCTTTCTGTATCTGTTTCTTTCTCTTATATTTATTTTCTTCTCTCTTCACTCACAATTTTTAAACTATATCCTCTTGATGAAACCTGTCTTATCATAACACGAAGATATAAAACGTTCAGGAATTACGAACACTTCAGAGAATACCTGTTGAATGTCAGGGTCATCATAAAAACATTTGAAACTTACTTTAGATGAATATTATATAATAAAGGTAGAAAGTAGAAAAGTGACTTCTCATAAATCATAAATAATTTGTTTATAGAATAAAATGATGCTCGTATCGATACATTTTTCAAAATTTGAACTGATTATTTATGAATTACTATTTATGAATTCATTTCTTTCGTTATTGTTTCTATGTATTGTAAATATTGAGTGAGTCACTAAACAATGTTTTCATGAAGATTTTATTTAACATGATTTGTAACAATAACAATATTTTAATACAAATCTGACATCATCCAGCATGTAGTCCTATTAAAATCAGTGTTGCCAAATTCACTTCACCACAATGATCACTTAGGTGGCTGATTGAAAGTTGTTTGCTTCGGTCAGCAGTCCATAGATTCCCATGCCACCTTATCCCGTGATGAGCTCTCACCTGTAACATATCTCCCTGCAGCCTAATTTTCATATTGGTATGTTGACTTCCAATTAGCATTTTACTCAGTCGTAGTCGGCCAACATTCGCAACCTTACAGTGCAAGAGGTCGGATGACAGTACGATATATTTTTTACTTGAGATCATCTTTGATCCTCAGGTCGCAAGTGACGCCAGTTGTTCTTCTCCAGCTTTTCACTTCTCATAACACTTCAAATAGCTCACGTTTTGAAGTGTTACACACAATTTGGCAACACTGATTTTGAAACAATAATCATTCAAATATTTACCAATAAAAATGGGGAAATCCCAAACATTGTCAGCTGAACTTAGGGTGCTTCTTTACGTACAACTGCTTACACAGTATCATCTTCTTCCCTTTCTGTCTTCTTTGCAATTCTCTCTGCCCACTTAATCTTAATATGGCTAAATATTTATATTGAAATAATATATTAAGTCTAATAAGAATAACAAGTGACATCAATCCACCTTCTAGTCCATCCCCGCTCAAAGACGACAGAGATTTAGATGTAATATATTACACACACTATACAGTGACAAGCATTTACTATGTGACTGACTTCATTTGACTGATATTTCTTACAATTATGTATCCATTTTATAATTTTTTTTACTGATGCTAATATATTTATTGAACTTTATTTATTATTGCCAGTAACAAGATGAGAGGGTTTAAATAACGGATCATCTTCTGTGTGATGACTGCCGTCAATAAAAGTAAAACTGTTCAGTATTCTGTGTTATTTAATGTATAGAAATTTTGTAATTTCCTTAATGTTGTTGTTTTTCTAACAGATAAAAAATGTTTCGTTATATTGTTTGATGTGTTTTTATTTTCCTACCTCATTGCCTCCACATTTTTTGGGTTTTGTGGCTGAATTATTAAGGTAGTAGCCTTCGATTCAGGGGGTCCCGGATTCTATTCCTGATTGCTCAGGGTATTTCATCCCCATCTAATGAATTTCTCTAGTTCAAGTTTTACGTTAATGTTTGCCGTGCCTTAGAGGCCCCGGAAATTTCCCGAAGAATACACATGCTACCAATTTGGTGGGAGACATTTCGAAAATATGTTCTGAGATGCTGTGGGTTTGTTGCCCTTATTCATTGCCTGGAGCTAAAATGTAAATAAAAATGGTATCAAATTTCCCTATGGGTAAATAAAATGATCATAAGTAAGTCGCTCGGTCATGGCCATCCACCAACGGTTCATAATTTCAAATTACTGCCAGCCAAAAGACACAGCCTTCACGATTGCTAAGTTGTTATTTATTTAGCGTGTGATGCATTGCAGCATAAAATTAAAATAATTTACATCCATAAGCACATCAACAAAAAGTTCTCGCACAACTGAAAGATTAGATTCGTACCTCTAAACTCTTGATCCAGTCCACCGCTTCAGGGGTAGCTGAGTTCAGGTCCTCCAGAATTTCAGGAAAGGCACGGGAGGTACAATCCAACACTATGTGTTCCATTGTTTGTGGAATGATAGCACAGCTGCAGTAAGGGCAATCTGTCTAATCCCACTTATGAAGAACAGAAGAAGTTCTCCCCAAGCCTCATCTGATACGGTTGAGCCTACTCCGGACACACCCAGGCAGATTGAAGCCACTAAGTTTTCTACTTGGGTTCTAAACTTTGAGGATGCCTGGTGGTCTAGATGTCCGTCCATTCCGCTAGTTGTCTTCGCGATTGAAGTGATTATTTATTTCCAAGGCAGTTTTATATGTCGGTTTGCGGGACTTCAGTCCAGATATTCCTAGATGACTCACGTCTCTGGGAGTGCTATGTTCTTGTGCATTCTTGACCATAGATGAACAAGATTTGTTTTGTCTTCTGATCGGAGGAGGTAGGATGTTACTCAACACTAGAAGCTACTGCATTGGAGTAGGTTGCTGGGTAACATTGTTTGGCCATCCATCCATACCTTACATCACAAAAAGCAAAGCATGCAAAGTCATCTCCATACAGGCCATGGAGTGGTGGAAGGTAAAGGCTTCCACTATCCGTAACCTCGGCACTTCATGGGGTAGAGTGGTTAGCTCTATGCCCGGCTGCCTGTGCCCCAAGGAATTCACCTGATACTCATTTTGGTGCAGGCTGAGCAAGCCTCAGAGCCACGTGCACCTCCGGAATTGTAAATCTCATTTCTTAAATGTTTCGACTTCCTGATGGGGAATCGAACTCACGTCCTTCCGGGTGAACCGAGCACGCCTTTACCGCCTCGGCCAGGCATCCCCTTCCTTACTTCACACGCGGTGATTATTGTTTTAAGCGGAAGTACAACTAAGCAACCATCCTCGATTCAATACTAATCAGAGAGGAAAAGAATGGAAGGGGTAGGGCACTTAGAAAAATTAACGTATTGGCCAAAGAAAGACAGGGCCGCGAAGGTCGTGAAAATGAAAGACTTCCCAGTCCTCGAATGCTTTTAATACTCTCGGGATCGGAAAATAACAAGAGTTGACCAAAGGAAGTCGGATAAGATAGATAAACGTGAGGAGCCTGGCATAAGTAAGGGGAAGCAATACCAGGACCCAGCTAAAGGCCCCGTGGTTGCAAATCCACGCTCACAAGTTAAGAGCCCCTCGGGTCTCTTCTAGTCGCCTCTTACAATAGACAGCGGATACCGTGGGAGTTATTCTACCGCCCTCACACACAGAGGCATTTTACATCACAGCCTGCACGGTTGCTAGGTAACAATGTGTGGCCCACCATCCCTACTTTGCATCACAGCCTCCATTTTTCCTTCTGATTAGTAATAGAGGATGGTTGCCTAGTTGCACTTCCTCTTAAAACTATAATCACCACCACTACCACCACTGCACGGTCTCTAATTTATAATTCCGTCACACATTTTGAAACATACACTATTTCGTTACACAAATTTTCGGATGTCACCCAGTTCTGAGACATATCTATGTCAAAAATTAAACAGTGTGGTAGGCATGTGTACACTCGAGTGCCTAGGAAGTTGGCAACCGATCTTAAGGGGAAATGGCATCTTCTACCTTCACAATGTTAAATAACGCCTAATATAGAGAACACATTCTCATAAACCACTGCAGCTACAAATATAAATTTGGCATTGTATGCAGACATACTGTTGTCTGTACAGAAACAATAGATTTCTATAATTACTCTTCCTGAATGAGATATTAATTTTTTTGTGGGTATGATTTTTAACACTTTTTTCTAAAACCCTTACTATGGTAGATTTTGAAATAACACCATTGCAGTACATCTAGGGTACTATACACAAACATTTCCTGAAAATTTCAGAAGAATAGAAAAGTTTTTTATTTTTATTTTTTTGCTAGGGGCTTTACGTCGCACCGACACAGATAGCAGGTTATGGCGGCGATGGGAGAGGAAAGGGCCAGGAGTTGGAAAGAAGCGGCCGTGGCCTTAATTAAGGTACAGCCCCAGCATTTGCCTGGTGTGAAAATGGAAAACCACGGAAAACCATCTTCAGGGCTGCCGACAGTGGGATTCAAACCCACTATCTCCCGGATGCAAGCTCACAGCCGGGGGCAATATAATCAGTTGAATCTGAGAAAATGTTCCTTGAACATGAAAATTTTAAATTTATGGAACACTGAGCTCAATGTTTAAACATCCCTGATGCATAATCTCCACTTCCTTCGTCATCTCCAGAGGCTTCCTCTTGGCTTTTCTTGGCACTCATTCTAACTTGTCTTGCTTTTCTAGCTAAAATCTTGATTACACTGTCTGTATTTTTGAGTCTGAGCTTATGTGATGCCGGAATAGAATCAGCTGTCTCAGAACCAACATGCAACCCTAACTTTACAAGAACCTAACACCTGGTAAAATTCCCTTGGTTTTATGTTGCCACTGCCTTGAAAATTGCTTTCCTTTCCCTTCTTTTGTCAATTCACACGCTTTCTGAAAATGTTGCCATTAAATCTAGGCCATTTCTACACAGAGAGAGAGAGAGAGAGAGAGAGAGAGCGAGAGAGATCATTCAACAACTGATACCGCGACAACACAAATTCGAAAAAATCGCAATGCTTACAGAGACACCAAAGATAACAACATTCAAGGAATATATATAAAAACAGAATAACATCACCTGCCACGTACCATCTATTGAAATAAACCTTTCTTTTACCGCATAGTAATATCCCATTGAGTCTGGCCCGCGGTGTAGGGGACAACGCGTCCGACTGACACCCGGCAGCCCCGGGTTCGATTCCCGGCAGGGTCAGGGGTTTTAATTGTAATGATTAATATCCCTGGCCTGGGGACTGGGTGTTTGTGAACTTAATCTTCCTTTCCTTACATACAACGTTCCACACTACCGCCATTCCAAATACACGCAGGTTCATACAATATGGTGCCAGTAGGGGCAGAAGATCCACAGGGGTCGACGCCCCATATAAAAAAACACCCCATTGAAAAATAGGAGCTCTAAAGAAACGAATGAAGTTTGACAGCTATGGAGTTAGCCCCGACGCCACGCTCCCGTATCAGTTAAATAGAAAAATAAAATAGTTACAATATTACTCTAGGGTCATGTTCAAGGGTGTCATTTTAAAGAGGGAAGCTCATAGAACAAATTAAGACAAAAAACGAAATTTGAATTTTTTACCCAAAAATCCGATTCCATTTCCCCTTAAATATGTTCATACCTATCCAGTCTTATTTATGTTCCATGCCGATTTTTCTGGATGTTTCTACAATGGTGTAAATAGGCTAGAATAGCGTGTATGTACACAGCTACTGGACTATCATGGAAAGACAGCCTTAGCAAACGTTTTCTCTTGGCTCCTTTACCGGAACGTAACGTGATGGATCTCTACAGCTTTATTTTCTGCAGCTCATCTTCGCTATACACACAAAGGTCAGAACCATCATCATTACTTAAAACTACCGAGTGTGTACCTGTGGGGTTTAGGTTATGTAGCTGTCAGCGTGCATTCGGGAGATAGGGGGTTCGAATCCCATTTTCGGGAGCACTGAAGATGGTTTTCCCTGCTTTCCAATTTTCACACCAGGCAAATGCTGGGGTTGTATCTTAATTAAGCTCCTAGCCCTTTCCTACCATAGGACTACTACAAATAAACATTTTCATTCCTCCCCTGAAGGGGGAGGAGGGCCTCCCAGACGGTGACGCCGTGTCTCAGGCCGGGAGATTTATATCGGGAAAGGTGAGAGGGTTGGCGGCCGTGTCCTATACGAGGAACTGTCCCGGCATTCACCTTAGTGCAGGAGAATGGAAAACCAAAGGAAACCATTTTCGGGTCAGCCGACGGTGTGAACCAGCCCCTCTCTATCTCTCAAATACAGATAATTAGAGCCACAGTACAGCTGTGGCCTCTTCTGCTATTCTCGGATGGCCAGTCGGATAGCAGAGCTGTCGGACCACGGAGCAGCCGTGGAAACTTGTGGGCCGAGAACCACTCTGCATCCGCCGACGCACCCCCATACCCGATCTCCCTTTCCTGTCGCATCGTCGCCGTAAGATCTGTCTGTGTCGATGCAACGTTAAGCACTTTGTAAATAAAAATCACTAAAACATCGAATATATACAGTATAATGCTTCTCCACGCTTTTTCTTCACTTCTGCGTACCCATATTAGAAGACAGAAGACAGCTGTCAAAGAAAAATACAGGGCACATGCTTATCGACAAAGTACGATAAGGCCATTCATGAATTGGCTCTCGTCAGAGCAGAGCATTTAAGAAGATACTACCTTGTGATGAACAATGAAAATACTTCCGACTGAACTTGGAAGAGGAGAACAGCGCATTATTTGAAATCTGAGTTAACTCGGGCATGGGGTGGAGGAGTTGTAGCTCTGAAACTAATCACCGCAGACCTTTGCTTCCAATGTTCACAATACAATACCTATCAACTTAAAAATTAGCCTGGTTCAAACAATTTATACATCCAATTTTTAACTATTGTGACGTTGTGTTGCTGGATGTAACTGCGGAGAGCATAAATCTCCTGCAATAGATTTATTTTTTCATTGCATTTTGCTTCAAATATATCCCATTTCTTTGCACAACTTTCCTGGTTAAAAGTAGAGCAGCAGAGAAATCAGCATGTGTCAGCTTTAATTTATCGACTCTTGACTGAAAATATATCTCAATACCTCTCCAGTAATTTCCGTTTTCTGCTTTCCTTTCACGACCGTGATACGCGATCTGGGTCAATAATATTGCAATACCTGCATATCATTCATTTACCTTAAGTAATTCTTTGTGTTGGGTGCTAGAATATGGAATGCTTTTCCCCCTGAAATTAGAAATTGTTCCGCATTAATTACCTTGAAAAGGCAGTCTAAATATTTTGTCTTGATTACGTAGGCTATAGTATATAGTTATGTATTATATCATACATATTAAGTTTCAACTTGTATAAAGCATTCAGTTTCAAGCCGCATATTGTGGTTACGTGCAAGAGAGGGCCAAAAGTTCTAACTTAGCCACAAATAAATAAATAAATAAATAAATAAATAAATAAATAAATAAATAGATAAATAAATAAATGAATGTTCAGTCGTCAGCTCTAACGCTGGTCGGATCCTCAACAGCTCCGCCATCAACTATCATAGATGGCCTAGGCATCATTGAAGAGGCGTACTAGGGAAATGAGGAGAGAGATAGTTTCCCGTTGTTTTCCTTACCGAGCCAGAAATTGCTATTACATATCAGTCTGCCAAGCCCACTGAAATGCATGCATCAACAGACCTTACGAGCAATATTTTCACACCACTCATAGCAGGGACTGGCTGCATAAGGAATGGCATTACTAGCATTACTCATACGTCAGTCATTTTCATATTGTCAAAGCCAAGGATAAGACTAAGACAGGTCAATGAAAGTATCAAAATTGCTCTAGCCTATACTAGAAGACATAGAGCACTGTAAACACTAGGACCCGCTAGCATAGGAATAATAAATAAATAAATAAATAAATAAATAAATAAATAAATAAATAAATAAATAAATAAATAAATAAATAAATAAATAAATACTCGCATTTCTACCCTATAACATTCCTCTAATTTACGCAACTATTTTTCCGCATCTGTATAAAATAGTTATTTACAAACACGGGACGACACTACAAACAACCACAAGAACACGCCAGAGGATTGGTGCCAGAATCGATAGGTAATTCCTAGGTAAAGGCATGTATTCGGATAATGTGTGTAGAGATGAAGAACTGTGTATTCAGATGTCCAGTCCCAGCGTTAATCGTCTGAATCACAAGCTGCTGCTGTGCTAGGATTCAGACCCCCATCTGAACTCACTAATACCACCTGGCCAAAGCATGTGGGATTTTTAAACAGGATATTCACGTCCTCTTGTTTCGGAAGCCTTGTAAATTACATGGGTGTGCTCACGATTTCAATCATATAAATCTACATGGAACATTTTACGAGGAACAAACTTAACGCCGAGTTGTGGTTTAGCCTCGATATGTCTCTTAAAATACAGTAACTGGTGCCATATTAAGCCATATCTGTCTGAACGTATTTTTTAAAATTACAGTACACAAATATTATTTAATGTGATGTTAAAATAATGAAATAAGCCCATAAGATCGTATATGCATCTCTTGAGTATGGCACTCTAAATTACCTGCCATCGGCAGCACATGTAGTCTAGCCCTAGTTTTACGGTAAGATACCCTTCTTAAGTACAGGTACATTTCTACCATTAGGTTACGGATGTGGTCGGCAGTGCAGTATGTTGTTTGTGCATGAGGAGGTGTGACCCACTTCCGAGGAATCAGCCAGATCTGACTATAATCTGCGGCACGACCGCGACTCGAGCGCAGAATCCTCTCAACCGAAGTCCGCTATGCCGGTCATTCAGCATGGAACCGCATAAGATCACACATATAAATTATGCAAAATATGAGGCGGTATTGGCTGCTAGACATGTGTAGTCCTAAGATTCTATTACACAGTACAAGATAAAGGTTTTTAATTTCTTTTAAAAACATTATTGCATTCTGCAAGAATCTTTAGTCAACAACGTAATCAGATGATCCGGGAGATCTCCGAAGTTAAGCAACACTGGTCCTGATCACCACAGGGATGGGGACACCATGTGGGCTACTTGAGGAGCAGAATTGATCACACACCGGCTAGTAAATTCTAGCTAAGTATGGCTGATCAGTGTCCTTGAATTTGCTGGCAACAATTAAAAGATCACCATCGACCAGGTTTGGATAAGGCAAGTTTTCCTAAGTATGATTAAAAGTTGATGTCCTGCCTCAAGAGATGTATATATGTCATCTTACGGACTTATCCCATAATTTTAAATATGATGCTGTATGATTTATCTTTTAGAAGTCAGTGAAAAATTCTTGCTCTCAGTATGCGCAACGAACAGCTGTCTAACTTAACAATAAATTAAGATAGAGAAATTCGTTCCGTTTATATCCGACCGATTGTATAGAGCTACTTCCACCTAGCGAGTGAACGCTGAAACTACGGGTCTTCTGTTATGATTAGTGTTGTTGCTTACGCTATTATACAAGGCTGGGAAATGAGCGATAGAAGTGGCGTCACCCTAGCTAGAGCGACGCATCAAGTCGGCCGGGGGTCACCGAATATAGTTTTCAGTTCTATCGTTAGGATCACTCTTCTAAGACACAAGTTTTGAATATCATCCTATGTTCAGCATGGACCTTGTGACAAGTGATTGTGAAAATTCACTAATATATAGCTAATTATGGTACTTATGGAGAAACCACGTGTTCTGAATGTTACTGGTGATCCATTTTTGTTGTAGTGCAAATAATCCGTCAATATAATGTTAACCTGTCTTGTTGGAAACTTGTTTACATCAGTATGTTGAGGATATGAGTCGTCGTAGTATGGACCCAGAGTCAACACGAATTTTAAAATGTTTGTGAAATATATAGTCAATTTATACACATGTGAAAGCTCTTACTTAAAGTATAGTCTTTCTAATGGGTTCAGAATCACTATTTGAATCTTACATCACTTCCTAGCCTAAGTTTTATTTAATGCTCTTCTGTTCAAAGGTTTTCGGTCCAGATTCGAAATATTTTGGCACTTTGATGAAATATTCCTTGCAATATTGTCCAACAAAGGCTTGATTAATTTTTGCAGCAACAATAGTGGCAATATTTCGTTATTACAGATTTTGCATATGAGTTCCTTTAAAAACCTGTCTTTCAAGTAGTGTGTACAGATCAGTAGATAGTGTTTTCTTAGGATATAGTGTTCTACTTCAATAAAAAAATCGTAGCACCTTTGTATCAAAGCCCTGAAGAAATCGTTAGGTACCTTAACAGTACCCTGTCTTGAAAACGGGTTAAACATACTGCAGGACTATCAGTTGTAGGCAAAAATATTATCTGTAGACAACTGTCTCAGCTAGTACCTTCTTCTGCTAGATGTATCAGATATCCAGCTATCATTGCCAATGAAACTGATGACACAGTAACTACAGATTCTGAAAACAGAAAAAGGTAATTATCACTGATGAGTTAAGGATCAAATATTTGTTTTCCGTGGTTTCCCATTTCCACACCAGGAAAATGCTGGTGCTGGTACCTTAATTAAAGCCACGGCTGATACCTTCCCAATACTAAGCCTTTCCTATCCCATCGTCGCCGTAAGACCTGTCTGTGTCGATGCGACGTACAGCACATAGCAAATCATTTGTAAGCACTTTTAAAAGTGTTTTGTTAAATTAATCACATGAAATTTTATGACCCTATATTTTCATACTCTACTGGCTTATGTAAACAGAAGTTCAGAAGGCTTACCTTTAACTTTTTTTCCAGAATTTGTAGAACATGAGGGGGAATGTTTGGAATTTAAATGTCTCCATTCCCTGGCAATTCTGACTCTTTTTACTTGTTTATTAATTGAGGAAAATCAAATTTGCTACCATTCCTAAGTTCCACATTGCCATGATTAGAAGCTGCAATGATGCCAGTTTGTAGTGTTGCTTCCATAGCGTAAATATATGATCTTGTGTCCAACATGTCATTGAATTCTCCATTTCACCTTAAATGACTAAAAAAGAGTTCAGTGTCATCACTTGTGAAGGTTCTGGTTAAGACATAATGGAATTTTACGGATAACAGATACTTTATGCATGCATCTGTTGACAGAGTTGTGAGCACTAAAGCTTGAAATGTTCATCTTGTGAATCTGTTCGATTTGCCTGAATTGCTTGTATTGCTTCAATGTACGAAATAATTTGTCAACCAGGAGAGTCTGTCATCGTCAAGACTGCTGAAAATAAATGTATTAGAATTTCTGGAAGTAATGGCATGTGTAGTGTTGCAATATCACGAACATCATGTCATATTTGAAACATTTCAAGAAAATGTATGGTTTCATTGAAGCTGTTCCTCTCACCGATTTCTTCTGGGCTTACTTTCTCCAAACTTCTTAGGCCAGCAATAGTGTCTGTCAAGAATATTACTTTAGCCTTTGCAACATTAATCTTTTCCAAACTTGTAGGGTATATTACTTTCCTAGTTAATTTCCACACAGGTTTCACTACCTATCGTTTTTTTAGGTGATACAGCTTTTTGACATGTTCTGCAATTACCACATTACCATTTACTTCAAAATTCCTGCTCAAGGGTTGTGATCTTACATTTTTTAATAACTTTTATGGCTAGGGTCAAAACTCAAAACTATAGGCCTTCTGGGTTCTAATGGGACCTGAGTTTGATGTACAAGATTTGCCTCTTTTCCACACAAGGAATGAAACATGGCAACATTCACTTGACAATTGTCTGTCACAATTCGGACGACTTGGAATCCACAGTCTTCGAAAACCTGTAAGGCCTCGCGTGTTAATTTGGCTAGTTGATCTCCTGTCAGGCTGTGTGTGGAATAATATGACACAGAATTCTCTAATACGTGTAAAGACCTACGAACAGAATGCAGAGCAATTTATTAGCAAGCTTATCTTCAATACCAACAGCATCCCTCTCTGCATCAGTTATTCCACGCAGCAAATTCAAATTCCTGTCATAGACCAGCTCTGATTTTATTGCCATCTCATCTATGATGAGAGAACCTATCATTTCATTATCGTGCTGCAAGGATTTCTTTCTGCAATCAGATGAGCTCGTACCAAAGAAGTAATTCCTGTCTCTCCCCTTGAATGGCCAATGTAAGTCTGAAGCCAGAATGAACGCCCCCAACTTCGGCTCAGAAGGCCAGCGCCTCAAACGTCCGAGCCAATCAGCCCAGCTGTATTGGGTGCTGTGAGCTCATTATCTGCCGAAAGCACGAAGCCACTAACTACAAAGTATTTCATTCCGTACTCTCTCAGGCAAGGGAGATTCGTTACAGTGAAGGTGAGAGGGTTGGCAGCCGTGGCCTATGCTAGGTGGTGTACCGGCATTCGCCTAGGTACAGGAGAATGGAAAACGACGCAAAATAATTTTCTGGACACACTGCGGTCTCCGTTTCCCCAATGCAGAGGCGTAGGGCCAACGTTGGTCAGTCGGAGTGTAGACATGTCGGACCACGGATTCTATTCTGCATTCGCCGATTGCACGAACCCACACGAAACGGTTCACCATCTAGAGATGAAACATACAACTGCTAAAACCGAAATTAGAAAACCCGCAGGCCCTCTCCAGTACTCGCTGAGTGAGAGCCATTAGTAAGATGGCAATACTTTTCAAAGTATCGATAAATTGGTTTTTCGATACATCGCTCTTAAAATATCAATGTCATTGAAATATCGGTCTTCAAAATATCGACATATCGCCGATACATCCGTTTTTAAAATATTGGTGCTATTATCCATTATTGTAAGTCTAGTTTTACATTTAACACAATGAGTAAAGTATTCATTAGGTTTAATAAGTCTTGACACAGATCAGAAAACAAGCTTAAAACAATGACAAAGTAACATGACTTTTTCACTACAATGACACATTATAAAAACGTTTACAGCCGAAACGATGTTATGATACATAGGTGTTTAGTAACGAGCTAATAACTTCAAACGTATAATTTGTGTACGAAGTACATCTGATAATTATCAGAGCTCTATAAAATAATGAAACATTGTATTCCCAACTTCTTCCTCCTCAGCGCTGCAATTCCATTTGTTCCTGAAAATAAAACATGATAATGATATTAGGTCAATTTCCAATACCCCTTACGTAAGTAACTTAGAAAAAGAAACTTGGATAACATTTTGCCATTTAATCGGTTTCTCTTTTCCGGGATGGTGTTACCGGCCTTTGAAAACAGTCTCTCCGTTGGGACAGAGGTCGCTATAATGCTCAAGTATTGCCTAGATAACGTGTAAAACTATGCATACGAGGTATGCACGATGAATGAGTTGTGATATTATCACTTATTTACCGAAGTGAATTGAGAAATGAAAATTCAAATTTCTTAACTGTGGCATGAAAATATTGAGAGGGTCTGAAAAAGAATCAAATCGTAGCCAAAAGTATTAAATTAGACAGAAATATCTATATTCTGGGTACAAAATATCGACCTCAAAATATCGATATTTCCATCTCAAGATATCGATATTTCCGATATATCGATATTCGTTTGCCATCTCTACTAACACCAGGCAAAAAAAAGACGGTATAAAGTCGTGTTAAGTTCCGTATCATGGTTCTCAATCGTTCGTGAGATGGTAGAGCGTGATGCCCGTTTCCTAACGATATATCGGTTTTTACGAAATACCAATATTTTCCTTCCGATGTATCGGTATATCGATACCGAAATTTTGATTCAATTTATGGCATAATATATCGGTTTTTCCATAAATGTATCGTTTTTTCTTTGAATTATTATTTTCATAAATTCATCTGCACTAGAGAACGCCGATAGTTCTTCAAGAGATGGTGCTAGTGAAGGTGGAATTGCAACCTGGAAATATCCAATTTAATCAATACCTTGCTCTGAGCCTCTGATAGGCTGGACTATAATTCGAATACAAACGGTGGAATATGTAACACCGTTGCCTCCGCATGGCAGTTTGCACAGCGCGAAATACATTCTAGTTCCATAGTCGCCGCTAGACTTCGTGTTAGCCCTCCATTGTTTAACAACACAGACGTATAAGGAAACTGTGAAGCAAAAAATGTAAATTAGTGAGTTTTTAGGTGAGATAAGCCTTAAAATTAATTATAAGAGGCGTTGATTTGTGTATTCAGCTTGGAGTCAGTATATGGTTTATATTTAAATGTAAGATTAAGAAAATAGAAGCCTCAGTGACTCAGGTGGCAGCGCGCCAGCCTCTCACCGCTGGGTTTCGTGGTTCAAATCCCGGTCACTCCATGTGAGATTTGTGCTGGACAAAGCGGAGGCAGAACAGGTTTTTCTCCGGGTACTCCGGTTTTCCCTGTCATCTTTCATTCCAGAAACACTCTCCATTATCATTTCATTTCATCTGTAGTCATTAATCATTGCCCCAGAGAAGTGCGACAGGCTTCGGCAGGCGACACAGTTCCCATCCTCGCCTCTAGATGGGGCCTTATTCGTTCCATTCCTGACCCGGTCAAATGACTAAACAGGCTGAGGATTTACATTAAGAAAATGTTTTTTGCATATTGATAAATATACAAGAGCCGAGAGAGAGTTTGTTGTAAACATTATGTTCACAGGATGTTTATTGCGCGTGATAAACAATGTTTTATTGCTGTGTACCATTCTGCCAAAGTAAACTTCAGAAAGGTAGTGGCATTTCTTTCCACGAGCAAATGTCGAACTACGAGAAAAATGGGACAAAGTTATATCATCTCGGGGTGACGAGAAGAATAGCATGTAGCAACCTTCCTCGAAGTCTGTAGTATGTAGTGAAAAGTTTGAAAGCACATGCTTTAGCATTTCTACTAAAACTAGCCGCAATCAATGCCAACACCTTTTTCAGGGTATCCATCATATTTGCATGTACTACTACTACTACAATGTTCTCATTCCTTACCCGATGGAGGAGGTGGGCCTCTCAGACGGTGACGCCGTCTCTCAGGCCGGGAGATTTGTCACGTTGAAGGAGATGCTCGGAGAAGGTGAGGGGATTGGTGGCCGTGGTCTATACCAGGAATTGTTCCGGCATTCGCCTTAGTGCAGGAGAATGGAAATGCGCGGAAAACCATTCTCAGAACAGTGGACAGTGGGAACCAGCCGTGGCCACTTGTAGATCGAGACCCACTCTGCATTCATCGACGTAGGCTATTGAATACTGGAGTGTTTTTAAATATACTATGGAGTATTTTCATTTTTGTTAGGACGTGAACTTTCCGGTTGCAATGAAAAATGGAATGTCGTATGGCTTTTAGTGCCGGGATATCCCAGGACGGGTTCAGCTCGCCAGGTGCAGGTCTTTCTATTTGACTCCCGTAGGCGACCTGCGCGTCATGATGAGGATGAAATGATGATGAAGACACCACATACACCCAGCCCCCGAGCCATTTGAATTAACCAATTAATGTTAAAATCCCCGACCCGGCCGGGAATCGAACCCGGGACCCTCTGAACCGAAGGCCAGTACGCTGACCGTTCAGCCAACGAGTCGTACCCGGTTGCAATGATACTACCTGATTCGTATGACCTCATCTTGAATTACTGGGTGATACATTTATTTTTCTTCATTAAACGTCATAGAAATATCACTTTCCTACTCAAAACGCAATGTCTTGTATTTGTAATGTGCTCTTATGTGCAAGTTATTCTCGTAATGCCAATTGGAATCGGGCTGAGGAATGGAGGGAAAACCTGACATCCAGCGGCGCTATTTGAACTGCTGCTACTCTGTCAATTTTGTACTTGAAGAGACCGTGCATGCAGAGGCCTTTACTTATCTCGTAGGCAACGATAACACCTAGGGACGTTCCGATATACCGTACTAAAATATCGATATTTCCTTCGATATCGACATGCCGATATTATCCTACTATCAAAACAAAAATATCGATATATCTCGATATCATTTTTTTCAAAATACAAGGATTTGAAATTATATTGAAGGTCTATAAAACGGGGACCACGGCAGTTCCAAGAAAAACAAGATAATTAAGGGAATCAAATATAATGACCAAAATATTGTGTGTAAAATGGTATCAGCAGTAAAGTACAAAACATCAAAACCTAATTCAACCATGAATTCTAACACCTTAAGTGTCTGAGTTAATGTTATTCATCAGAAAAAAGACCAATGACATCTTTATTCCCAGAATGCAATAATAAAGCCCTAATTACTTGCACGGTAGATTCTGAATCAAATTCTTAACTATTTTCGGCCATTCCTACTAATTTACGAGGTTTATACGGACTTCATCAAGCATTATTGACACTATTTTTTCACTTTCCTTCACAGGTGTACTTAGTTCTTTCAAAAAGCTAATTATTCAGGATCTATGCCTCGACTGCTGGCTCCTATTGACATAAATATATCTTGTGGCTGAGGGTCAATGAAAATTTGTGTTTCGGAAGTATAACCCTAGCACCGTGCAGGCTGGTGCTCATCTGAAATTAACAGCCGTTGATGGATATATTCCATGGATAATTAAACCGCGAATTCCAGTAGCAAGATAAACTCAACCAACCAGTCGCGTGCACAGGCAGAATACCAATATTGATATATATGCATTGAGGTCTGATTATATTGTTGTTGTTCTTGGACTCTCGGGTTATCATTAACGATATATCGATATCGTTTGAATATACCGATATATTATGTGCATTAAATATCAATTATTGAAAGTAAGTTTTTCAATACATCGGAATATCAATATATCGGTATTTAAATTTTTTTTGCCATTCCTACGTCAGTCGTGGACGAACGAAGCTTAAATGTGTAGCCAGCAGATGGCAGAAAACTCAGAGGTCGATCTGTAGCTAGATTTCAATGCACGTTGATATTGCTTTGACGCTAAATATAAATGGGAAGTGAACTTCTCAACTGCAGGAGAACACTTCGTTAGCCTTCAGTAACAAATGTTCGTACTATTTACAGGTTTAGAGAAGCAATATTCATATTTTAATATATATTCTTCACGAATTAAAAACAAAAGAATACAAATTTGTAGCCTAGTTCTACGTGACTACTGATATCGTAACCATAGTCGTGGAACGACCGTGTTAGGCCGACGACTATATCACTCACTCGGCTACTGTGTCCCCGCAATGAGAAACGTAGAGAGGTTTTCTCTTTCTGATGTTCAAAGTGAGCCTTAACTCATTTTCACTGATATTTAGAATAAACTTGGCAAAATTTCCATCTTTCACCATGTTCGTTTGGTTTTAAATCCGGTTTCTTCGATTTCTTTACTCCAAGAATAGCGTGCCTTGATTGCAGAAAATGTATCTTCCTTCGTGTAACGAATTAGTAGTTAATAATAATAATAATAATAATAATAATAATAATAATAATAATAATAATAATAATAATAATAATAATAATAATAATAATAATAATAATAATGGAGTTGCCTCCGAAGAAGCCTTAGGTCTTTCGAATTTTGACATCTCATAGGCAACCTGCGGGCACGTGAGGATGGAGCCGTGTCTATGATGAATTATACTGCTGAAGAAGGCGCACTCACCGAGGCCACGAGGCTCTGGAATTAACTAATGAAGGTTAAAATCTCGAACCCGGCCGGAAATCGTGCCCGGTACACCCTGGGCCAAAGACCGGAATGCTAAAAATTTAGCCACGGAGCCAGACATTAACTCTACGCTTAAGTGCGGTCAGCCTTACACTTAACATTAATTGGGTTAGGTAGAAATTATGTCCGCCTCTGTGGTGTAGTGGTTAGCGTGATTAGCTGCCATCCCCGGAGGTCCGGGTTCGATTCCCGGCTCTGCCATGAAATTTGGAAAGTGATACCAGGGCTGGAACGGGGTACACTTAGCATCGGGAGGTCAACTGAGTAGAGGTGGGTTCGATTCCCACCTCAGGCATCCTGGAAGTGATTTACCGTGGTTTCCCACTTCTTCTCCATGCAAGTGCCGGAATGGTACCTAACTTAAGGCCACGGCCGCTCCCTTCCTTCTTCCTTGTCTATCCCTTCCATCCCATCCCCCTGAAAGGCCCCTGGTCAGCATAGAAGGTGAGGCCGCCTGAGTGAGGTATTGGTCATTCTCCCCAGTTGTATCCCCCGAACCAGAGTCTGAAGCTCCAGCATACTGCCCTTGAGGCGGTAGAGGTGGGATCCCTCGCTGAGTCCGAGGGAAAACCTACCCTGGAGGGTAAACAGATTAAGAAGAGGAGGAAGAAGGAGAAGAATGTCAATTACCCATAGGTGGAACTAAATAAAAAATCGTAAATTAACATAAACAGCCCATGGAGGTTGACTGACATGTCCTTTTCTTACCCTGACCAGTTCATCTGGACAGATAATTGAATAATGTAGGCAGATGTAGAAGAGGAGGGGCAATAATACTACGCCGCTATGCATGTAGACGTATTGACAGTGGCGCGACCAAGCGGCAACATAGCACACCGCGAGCATGGAGAGAAATTGCAATAAATTCGCGGACCGGTCGCTAGATGGCATATTACTCCCTACTACTCGGTGTGCTCTAGTCTAGAGGAACAGAACATATTTACACAAATGAACAGGCTTTTACGGACAAAGCTACATGTAACTTTTCTATGCTACTTAACCGAGATGCGAGATAAACAAAACAAGTTACATCTTCCGTTTGCTTAACACAGTTGTCTGGAAACCACCTCGTGGAATCATTTCATCTTGCCGTTGAAGCTATCGTCACATTAGTTCTCCTTCTTGGACTGGTGGTAGTGATTATTGTTTTATCAGGAAGTACAAATGGGTAACAATCCTCTAATCAGAGTGAAAAATAGATGGGATCCTACACTTAAAAAAATGAAGATATTGGCCAAAGAAATCTCTGGGTCACGAAGAGCGTGAAAATGAAATATTCTCTAGGCCTTGAATGCTCTAATACCGTCAGAGTCGGAAAAACAAAACTCGACCAATGGAGGTCAGACAGGAGAGATGAACGTGAGGAGCCTGACACAAGTAAGTGGAAGCAGTGCCAGGACCCAGCCAACGGCTCCGTGGTCTGCAACGCACGCTTCCAAGTCAAGATCCTCTGGTTCTACTTTTAATCACCTCTTATGACAGGCAGGGGTTACAGTGGGTTTTATTCTACCGCCCCCACCCACAGGAGGACTCCTCTGCGGATTAAAAAAGACAAAAAGTGCAAATAATTGTATTCTTTGAAAATACATTTAATATAACGGCAGATCTATTTGAATCGTAAAATTTTATTTTCAGTCTGCTGGGAGAGGATATATTCCATGTTGTACTTCCTCTTAAAGCAATAATTAATTATTTTAATAACAATAATAATAATATTACGTGGCAAGAATTAGCCCTGCAAAGTCAAACAAGCGGATCTTCTCTTACTTCCAATTTAAGAAGACAAAAGTGTGGCAAAAGTGTAGAAAGAGATCTACAAGAGGTGGGTATCACATCATATCGTGAAGCGCAACCCACTTAAGAAGAAACTTCAAGACCACCAGAGTTTCCAAGAAAAGCCAAAGCTGAAAACAGAGGAGGCGTGGACCGAAGCAAGAAAGTAACAACGCCGGAAACGAATGCTGGATTACTGGGAAAATGGTAGAACCCGGGGAAGGAGACAGTTGAAATGACGTGGTCCTTAATCGGCCGAAAGGACATTGTATAGGTTTACCGTACGACTAACTCCCTTAATGGTCTTCGGAGAAGAGAATATGTCGCAATTTTGTCTCGCAAGAGTTCTTTAACGCACCAGTAAATCTACCGCCTGAAGACTTAAAAGTATTAAAGTTACTTCAAATACCAGCCGTCTGAGTCGAGATCGAACCTGCCAACTAGAGCTTAGAAGTTTAGCACATGCTCCCCTGAGCCACTCAGCCCAGCAAAAAACAACAATCACCCCCTCCATCTAGTGGAGGGAGTGTTCTGTATTTGCGTACGCTAAAACATCATACAAATAGCAGGCAGCCACTTTACCAACTGCAATACCCAGCCGATCATGTAAATAGTGAATGCACTTACGATGTTTCATTCGTAAGAAGAATAGGTTCCGGAATTTCTTTGTTTGATGGTAAGGGGGGGGGGGGAGGGCTTTACTAGAAATTAGTCTAAAATAAATCCTCTCTATCATATTATTTGACTTCCTATTTTTAAAAACGGAAGGTCCATGATCTTTGTCATTTAGTAATAATTCCATTACGTCTTAATTTGTATCCTCCCATTAACCCATTATTGTACTGTACTAGATTTATTTAGTGTGATGATCTTTTCATTTTTGTTATTAGACCAATATATCCTAAAATAAATAATCTATTTTTGAAAATTTACGACTATTCCATGTTAGAATTATTTTATCTGTGGGGTAAGTTGTCCATTATGATTCAAAATTGTTTGTACTTTTATCCTTGATGTCTTTCGGTCTTCAGAATGGAAGTCAGGAGTCTCTGAATTTGCCACAAACTTCCGATTTTAACATGAAAAGTGATTGATACTGATGAAAGAATTGGGCGTCATGAGTAAAAGATAAAGTCAAGGTGTGGTGGCTCAACTTCTGACACCGGGCGAGTTGGCCGTGTGGTTAGGGGCGCGCAGCTGTGAGCTTGCATCCGCGAAATAGTGGGTTCGGATCCCACTATCGGCAGTCCTGAAGATGCCTTTCCGTGATTTCCCATTTTCACACCAGGCAAATGCTGGGACTGTACCCTAATTAAGGCCACGGCCGATTCCTTCCAACTCCTAGCCCTTTCCTATCCCATCGTCGCCATAGGACCTATTTGTGTCGGTGCTACGTAAAGGCAATAGCAATAGTGACTTCTGACATAAGTAAGCTGTCTACTCCTCGTGGTAACCAGTCGCAATATTTCTATAGTATTTGTATGAATAATCCACATGTCCGACTCGTTGGCTGAACGGTCAGCGTTCTGGCCTTCGGTTCAGAGGGTCCCGGGTTCGATTCCCGGCCGGGTCGGGGATTTTAACCTTAATTGGTTAATTCCGATGGCACGGGGGCTGGGTGTATGTGTTGTCTTAATCATCATTTCATCCTCATCATGACGCGCAGGTCGCCTACGGGAGTCAAATAGAAAGACCTGCACCTTGCGAGCCGAACCCGTTCTGGGATATCCCAGTACTAAAAGCCATACGACATTTCAATTTCAATAATCCACATACTCATGTTCAAACTTCGTCTGGGTTGGCCTACAAACAGCTCTAATTCTTCAACTGTGAATTTATCACAGGCTCAAATTTCTGCTCGTTTTGGTGCCTTCTCCGTTCCGAGAGTTTACTACCATTTCGGACTTGTTGATGGAACAGTTCTGTGGAAGACATTCCATACGAATCTCTCAGATTCCTCAGTCTAGAGATATGTCGGCGTCAGCGCGGTTTCGGTCACGTAGCTATCAGCTTGCATTCGGGGATAGCGGGTTCGAAACTCATTGTCGGTAGCCCTGAAAATGGTTTTCCGTGGTTTCGAATTTTCACACCAATAAAATGCTAGGGCTGTACCTCAGTTAAAGTTACGGTCGATTCCTTCCCCCTCCTTGCACATTCCTATCCATCGACTCCATAAGACCCATTTGTGACGGTGCGACGTAAAGCCACTTGAAAAAAAGGAGAAGGAATAAATCCAGTTTACTTTGCAGGTGTCAAAAATGATAATTTGAAAGAATTACTGTCCGGTATAACAGTAGGATTTATCATTGCATAATCATTTCTCCAAGAGCGTAAATGGACAAGGAGGAAATGTGAATTTATCATTTGGCCTACAAACAGCTCTAATTCTTCAACTGTGAATTTATCACAGGCTCAAATTTCTTCTCGTTTTAGTGCCTTCTCCGTTCCGAGAGTTTACTACCATTTCAGACTTGTTGATGGAACAGTTCTGTGGAAGACATTCCATACGAATCTCTCAGATTCCTCAGTCTAGAGATACGTCGGCGTCAGCGCGGTTTCGGTCACGTAGCTATCAGCTTGCATTCGGGGATAGCGGGTTCGAAACTCATTGTCGGTAGCCCTGAAAATATTTATTGATGAGGAAACCTCGGAAAACTATATGGACATCTTTTTAGGCAATGTTGAAGTATTTGGTGGATATCTGCCTTCCTAGAAACAATTATCCTATGGACTTTGAAAGAGGAACTTAGAGATAGGAGGTTACGAAAATCAATTCAATATTACTGGTATTGTAATGGCATGGTGAATTGCATTTGTTGCTGCTCCCATTCTAGAATACATTTACTTCCTAGTTTTAATTCCTATCGTCCTTCTAAAGCATGAAATAAGCATCGAAATCTTTACTTGGATTGAGATTGTTGCGACGAAATTACCTGCAGTGTTTCGCGGATGATTCTAGTTCATGAACGATTTAAGAAATTTATATGTGTAATTTTTCGCCATAGCATTTTACCGAATGGAATGGAATGGAATGGAATGGCCCATCGTGTTAGCACACTAAAACTCTTCATCGAGAGACGCGTGGGTTCGAGACCTACCTCGGTTGCACTGAGAATGGTTTTCTGTGGTTGCCTACTTCCGCTTCCAGACAAATGCTGGACAGTTCCTATTTATAGGCCACAGCCGAATCCTTCCACCTCCTTATCCAGTTTAATCCACCATCACTCATTTCATCTTCATTAGCTCCTCAACTGAGTTTGGAGCGTAAAGAAGTCCATCCGGCCGTAAAAGTATGCCCTGTAAATTCATATCACGTAGTATACACTTACTCGTGGTATAGTTTTCTTTTAAATATTCTTATCCATGGTGGAGATGATTTGAATTCAACAATACAATTTCAATCCAACTCATTCGTTGCGTTTACTCTAATTACGATCACGAATAATGGCATTTTGGTGGAATTTTTCTCCCCCAACGGTGATAACGTACAGGGCTAGCGTTTCTATTTCTGCCTGATACAACTTTCGTTGTTACAGTGAAGTTGCGTGTCGTGGAAATATGGTACTTCCTTCACTCCATGAACCATCATCTAAGGCCGTATGGCCTCTGGAGAGGACTGGTGCAGGTCTTTCCAGTTGACGTATGAAAGCGACCTGCGCGGATGTGAGGATGACAACCTACATGTGATGAATTCTAATGTTCAAAACACCACACACATAACCAGTCCCCAAGCCATCCGAATCAACGAATGAAGGTTAAATCCCCGTGCATGCCGAGAATCGAACCCAGAACCCGTTGGACCAAAGCTAACCATTTAGCCGGACAACCATAATCTGATGTGGGGATATCGCTTTCATTGGTGTGGTACGATATATTTTAGGTTTAATTTCGTGTGGCTATTTCTAGCCGAGTGCAGCCCTTGTAAGGCAGACCCTCCAGTGAGGGTGGGCGGCATCTACCATGCGTTGGTAACTGCGTGTTATTGTGGTGGAGGATAGTGTTATGTGTGGTGTGTGAGTTGCAGGGATGTTGGGGACAGCACAAACACCCAGCCCCCGGGCCATTGGAATTAACCAATGAAGGTTAAAATCCCCGACCCGGCCGGAAATCGAAACCGGGACCCTCTGAACCGAAGGCCAGTACGCTGACCATTCAGCCAACGAGTCGGACATATTTTCGGTAAGCCCATGCCCCTAACATCTTTAATTGGCCAACATCTGCCCTAATGGCAGCAATGAGATGTATCGGAAAACAAAACATTCAGGTGTTCCTCCTTTCAGTCACTTCGTCTGATGCGTCACTGATGCGTGGGAATCATGAGCAGGTCAGGTATTTGTAACACATTTACACTGTAGGTCAGAACGCAAGCAGTAACAAGTATACTCTAGCCCGAACAACAGTTCTGCTATGAGATTTGCATAAACACTAGGGGCCTGGCCTATTAGAACTCCTAGAAGTTATGTTACTTTATGGATGGGTGGACCTGACAACTCCTACCAGTTAAATTAGTTTGCATTCTAAAGTCACTGCCTAAACACCTGCTCTGTATTTGTGAGTGGTCTCAGTTACCGTGCACAAGTACATTGATCTGACGCAATTTAGGCTGCCTACGTGCCAATTACAACGTTCCGTTTTCCTCCACCAGTTGGCAGAAAACCGCATCTCTGTCTGAGTTTTGACTAGTTTTGTCGAGTAAACACCAGATATTATTTAAGTATCGATATCACACAACATGAATAGAATGGACGCTCTTCACCCTGTAAATATCCAACTACTTTTACCGGGTCTGAACCCACTGTAATCGGATTTTGAAGTCGACAATCGAATCTGAGATCCTCCAAGGAACAGGATGGCCTCTCGAATATTTCTCTTTACAAATGATACGACGTTTCATCAAAAGTGAATTGTGTCTGGCATGTTCTTCTGCACAATACTCCTCAGGCTGGCAAGTCATAAATAGCTAGAATTTTATTTTTCTACTTGCTTTAGGTCCCGCCGACATAGATAAGTCACATGGCGACGAGGGTATAGAAAAATGCTAGAAGTGGGAAGGAAGCGAACATGGCGTAAATTAAGGTACTATCCCAGCAATCGCCTGGGATGAAAATGGAAATCCAAGGAAAACCATCTTCAGGACTGCTGACAGTCAGGTTCGAACCCACTGCCTTCCGAATGCAAGCTGATAGCTACGTGATACAAACAGCGCAGCCACCTGCTCCACATACCTAGAATGTTTAGTCCTTGTCCTTTACCTTCTTACACGCCTGGTCAACATAAATGACAAGGAATCGTAATGAAGTTCGATAACAAGGTCTTTAAGCCTCAAACACACGTGCCAAATCTTAGAACGCAGACACACGCGTTGGGGTGCTTTCCACCCCACATATCATTGCATTGTAAAATATGAATTACTGTATTAATTGGAGATTTTAAGATAGATTATGTAAGAATGTCTCTTTCTGCGGGGATCCAGCCAGAAAGATATAAGAGCGGGGAGAGCACAGGAAAGTTATTTGTACATTTCACTAGGAAATAAAATGACCTGGGGTGGATTCCACCCCATACGCGTGTGTTTGAGGGTTGACAATAATTGTGAATTATTGTCTTTGGTGACACTAGTGTTGGATATGGCCATCACATTGTGGCTTCTGAGAATGTTACTAATCCTATGCGTGACAGAAGTAGACATATGGCAAGGAAGCCAAGCTCACAGGTGGAGACATATTTGTGTAATCTGACTTTCATCTGAAGATGTTTCTGAAAGAAACAACCAATGCATATATATAATCCAAACAATAACAGACTCCTTGTTATGGTTTATTTTGAGTGATTTCTTTTAGTTGCTTAAAAGGATGAACTGTTTTCTGTATTGTAGGTTGACAGCTATAGTTGAATATTGTATAATTGATGTCAAGTTCTAGAAACCACGCTCAAAATAATTTTCCTGTAAAAACACATTTCACTCTGGGCAGCCATATTTATCATGGCAAACGTACTGGTAGAAGAGAACGGAATAGATTTACCTTGTTTAGCAAACTTAAGGCCATTAGGCCGTTTCTTACATCTAACCAGGAAATACATGGCTCACATGTACAAAATTTAAAGAAGTAAACTACAAATGAAACATCTTACAGCCACCAAACTATACAGTAATAACAAAAAGGCAAGAATGAATTGTATAGTGATTAGTAGTGCAATGTTATCATAATAGATTGTACCATCATCGTCATAATCATCATCATTACCACCATAATTATAATAAACTTATGGTTGAAAATATATGTGATCTTTAATGATAATAATGTCATTATATGGAGTAGATAACTTGAAGAAAGACGTACGCACAACAAGCTAGAGTATGTTGGCATAACGTTTCCTGAAACCAGCAGGTGATGCCTCTCTGGCAGAGAAATGTAGTATATTCCACTGTCGCACTGAAGAGATGAGTTTGAGTATCCATCACGTGGTAATGATAAGTGGGAATTGGATTTTCTGACTGGACGAGCGGCGCTAAAATTGACAATGCAAATAAGGTGAGGTGAGCGTGAGGAGAATATTTGGTGGAGGAGGCATGAGACACTGTTTCAGTTTTAGCCAATTTTGCTAACTGTACGCAGGCGTAACGTAGGTCACGTATATAGCGAACACAAGTACACTGACTGACAGAGCAAATGCAACACCAAGAAGGAGTGGTCAGAACTTTATGCCAATTGCAGGGTAGACTGACGTCACTGAGGTATGCTCATGATGTGAAATGCGCCGCTGTGCTGCGCACGTAGCGAACGATAAATGGGACACGGCGTTGGCGAATGGCCCACTTCGTACCGTGATTTCTCAGCCGACAGTCATTGTAGAACGTGTTGTCGTGTGCCACAGGACACGTGTAGCTAAGAATGCCAGGCCGCCGTCAACGGAGGCATTTCCAGCAGACAGACGACTTTACGAGGGGTATGGTGATCGGGCTGAGAAGGGCAGGTTGGTCGCTTCGTCAAATCGCAGCCGATACCCATAGGGATGTGTCCACGGTGCAGCGTCTGTGGCGAAGATGGTTGGCGCAGGGACATGTGGCACGTGCGAGGGGTCCAGGCGCAGCCCGAGGGACGTCAGCACGCGAGGATCGGCGCATCTGCCGCCAAGAGGTGGCAGCCCCGCACGCCACGTCAACCGCCATTCTTCAGCATGTGCAAGACATCCTGGCTGTTCCAATATCGACCAGAACAATTTCCCGTCGATTGGTTGAAGGAAGCCTGCACTCCCGGCGTTCGCTCAGAAGACTACCATTGACTCCACAGCATAGACGTGCACGCCTGGCATGGTGCCGGGCTAGAGCGACTTGGATGAGGGAATGGCGGAACGTCGTGTTCTCCGATGAGTCACGCTTCTGTTCTGTCAGTGATAGTCACCGCAGACGAGTGTGGCCTCGACGTGGAGAAAGGTCAAATCCGGCAGTAACTGTGGAGCGCCCTACCGCTAGACAACGCGGCATCATGGTTTGGGGCGCTATTGCGTATGATTCCACGTCACCTCTAGTGCGTATTCAAGGCACGTTAAATGCCCACCGCTACGTGCAGCATGTGCTGCGGCCGGTGGCACTCCCGTACCTTGAGGGGCTGCCCAATGCTCTGTTTCAGCAGGATAATGTCCGCCCACACACTGCTCGCATCTCCCAACAGGCTCTACGAGGTGTACAGATGCTTCCGTGGTCAGCGTACTCTCCGGATCTCTCACCAATCGAACACGTGTGGGATCTCATTGGACGCCGTTTGCAATCTCTGCCCCAGCCTCGTACGGACGACCAACTGTGGCAAATGGTTGACAGAGAATGGAGAACCATCCCTCAGGACACCATCCGCACTCTTATTGACTCTGTACCTCGACGTGTTTCTGCGTGCATCGCCGCTCGCGGTGGTCCTACATCCTACTGAGTCGATGCCGTGCGCATTGTGTAACCTGCATATCGGTTTGAAATAAACATCAATTATTCGTCCGTGCCGTCTCTGTTTTTTCCCCAACTTTCATCCCTTTCGAACCACTCCTTCTTGGTGTTGCATTTGCTCTGTCAGTCAGTGTATTTTACGCGCATTATAGTTTGTCATGAAGTGTAGTTTTCAGATCATCGTAAAACAATCAATGCCACTTACTGTACACAATAAACATAACACCCTCTATAATTTGGTTAATTATATTATATGCTATTGAATTACGGAAGTATTAAAATAAGTATAAGAGGCTGGGCTGAGTAGAGCAGACCTTTCCAGCACAACTTGGCAGATTCGAACCCGGCGCAGTCCAATGATACTTGGAGGTGCCCAAATACGCCAGTTTCGCGTAAGTATACTTACTAGCATGTAAAATTTCGGCACTTCGGTGTCTTCGTAAACCGTAACAATAGTTAGTAGGAAGTAAAACCAGTAACACGGCACAAGGTAGGATGTGCTCAACAGTAAAGGCCGCTACACACAGAAAGCGAAGATAAGCTACGTTAAGCCATGCTAAGCAATGCCATGCTGTGTTCTTCTATGTCACGAATTAAAAGCTAAGCTAAAGATGGCGGATATTTGAAGTGGAGACTTCTTTTATTGGCCACTGTTGTGGAAGACGAAAAAAGAGAAAGAAAGAGAAAGAGGAAAATATTCCTTATACGTGCAATTGGAGGGAGAATAATTCATGGTGAATTCCATCATTCGATTATTATTAATAATAATAAATAATAATTAATAATTAATAGTAATAATTAATAATTATTATTATAATGATATTTGCTCTACAACCCACTAACTACTTTTGGACTTTTCGGAGGCGCCGAAGTGCCGGAATTTGTCTCTGCAGGAGTTCCTTTACGTGCCAGTAAATCTACCGACACGAGGCTGACGTATTTGAGCACCTTCAAATACCGCCGGACTGAGCCACGATCGAACCTGCCAAGTTGAGATCAGAAAGACAGTGCCTCAACCGTCTGAGCCGTTCAGCACGTCATCATTTGATTCAAGCATTACATGGAAATGGTGAAGAATTAAAAATTACTTTCGTGTAAATCAGGGACAGCTTCATAAACGTTTCGCTGTTACTCTGGTTGATATTAAGAAAAAAAGTGAAGTACCCAAATTATAGAATGTGGGGTAAAAATGTATGTAAAAGCAATAAATGATTCGTACAATCAATTTTCAGAGTTCATTTTAATTGTTGCCAACAGTTGTCTTTCATAAGTCCTTAATAATTTTACAGACATGTATATGTTTGTATCTCTTCTTTTACCTTTAGTCTGCTTTTCGTGATAATTAACATGCATAGAAACAATTAAGCAATATAATAACTCGTGTATAATTCTCGAAAGCCACATACATGAAACGGCTGTTCACTGGACGCCGAGCAAAAAGCCAATTTTGTGCATCCACCAAGCCAGCTACAGTTGTGAAAATCGCCTCCTTGGCGATCTATAAAATTTCGCTTGGCATTGCTTAGATCAACGTAGCTTAGCGTAAGTATCCTGTGTGTATCATTCCACATACTTTAACTTCACTGGAGCGATTTTTATCGTTGGGTTGCGTAGCATAGCGTAGTTTAGCTTAGGTTTCTGTGTGTGGTGGTCTTTAGACTGGTCCGCTGTGTTCGCAGACCAAATCGAGTCGAAAGCAGTTTTTGCAGGTGTCGTGTCTCATCCAGAAGCACACATCACAGCCATAAGTGAGACTGAAACTTCAGTGGAAGCTATATTTAACTCCGAACTTAGTCAACAGACATATAAAATATACTGCATCCATAAAGAAACTGCAAGAGGCAGGACAGGTATATAAGAAATGTAAAATGTACCTTGAATTCTGTGGTAAAATAGGGTTCATTGTAGAACATAATAATGTAATATTCCTACAACCGCAAAGTACGTCGTAATATTCATCAACGTCGTAATACTGTTTAGAGCCATTTTATCGATTTATTTCAACCCTCTGACGACCTTCTTTGTTGTCTCACATCATTTACGTTTATTATTCATTTAGACTTTCCTTATGTGAGGTCTAACGTACGACAAAGTAAAATACATAAACAATTATCTACTTTAAAGGTCCACCTCTGCAGTGCAGAGGTTAGTGTGAATAGCTGCCAAAGCCGGAGGCCCCGGTTCGATTCCCGGCTCCGTCACGAAACTCGAAACTTGTAAAGTGGTTCGAGGGCTAGAACGGGCTCCACTCATTCTCGGGAGGTCAACTAAGTGGAGGTGGTTTCTATTGCCCCCTCAGCTATCCTCGAAGTGTTTTTTTTTTCGTTTTCCACTTCTCCTCCGGGATGGTACCTAACATAAGGCCACGGCCGCTTCCTTTTCCTCCTTATCTATCCTTTCCGATATTACCATCCCTCCGCAAAACCCATGTTCAGCATAGCAGGCGAGGCCACCTGGGCGAGGTAGTTGTCCTCCTACCCAGTTGTACCCACGACCCAAAGTCTCACTGCCCTTAATGCGGTGTTGGTAGGATCCCTCGCTGAGTCCCAGGGAAAACCCACCCTGAACCGAAAACGGATTACGAAAGAAAGAAAGAAAGAAAGAAAGAAAGAAAGAAAGAAAGAAAGAAAGAAAGAAAGAATATCTACTTAAAATAATTAATTAATTCATTTCGTTGCTCAGTCGACATTTCCAAAAACTGCAGCTGTGATGGCCTTGTTATTTCCTTTAAAAACAACTTGTGATGTGCATGGGTTGTCCAGGAGGGGACAGATAAGTAGGTGGCTCGGGTTCAGCACGACATTCACACGAGGCGTCTGCGTTTGAATTTGCATTTGCGTTTGTACCTTATGAAAATCCACAGCTTGTTTTCAAGCATTCGACCGGGTCAGGAATGGAATGAATGAAGCGCAGAGGATAGGCTTTGTGCCGGCTACCGAAGCCTGTCACACTCTTGTGGGGCCAAGTCGTAAGGCTGGGTTCATCTGAAAACTTGCGTCACGAAATTAGCGATACTAGAGGTGTAACGTGGTGTTACGTTGCAACGTGCAGGCTATAATGTAAAGTATTGATGGCTGGCTATGACTGAGTGGCAGATTATCAAAGAGGAGCGTTAGAGTACAGGTGATATTGTTGTGAAATGGACAGTAGGCAATGGTATGATGGTAAACGGGGTTAAAAGTCAGGTTGTGAGTTTCACAAATAGGAAAAGTCCTCTTAGTTTTAATTACTGCGTCGATGGGGTGAAAGTTCCTTTTGGGGAACATTGTAAGTACCGAGGTGTTAATATAAGGAAAGATCTTCAATGGGGTAATTACATAAATGTGATTGTAAAAAAAGGGTTATGAGGATATTTAGGGGTTGTAGTAAGGATGTAAAGGAGAGGGCATAAAGTATCTGGTAAGACGCCAACTAGAGTATGGTTTCAGTTTATGGGATCCTCGCGTCGATTACTTGATCCAAGTACTGGAAAAAATCGAAAGAGAAGCAGCTCGGTTTGTTCTGGGTGATTTCCGACAAAAGAGTAGCGTTACAAAAATATTGCGAAGTTTGGGCTGGGAAGAATTGGGAGCAAGGAAACGAGCTTCTCGACTAAGTGGTATGTTCCGAGCTGTCAGTGGAGAGATGGAGTGGAACGACATCAGTAGACGAATAAGTTTGAGTGGTGTCTTTAAAAGTATGAAAGATAGCAATGTGAAGGTAAAGCTGGAATTCAAGAGGACAAATTGGGGAAAATATTCGTTTATAGGAAGGGGAGTTAGGGATTGGAATAACAAGGGAGATATTCAATAAATTTCTAATTTCTTTGCAGTCATTTAAGAAAAGGCTAGGAAAACAACAGATAGGAAATCTGCCACCTGGACGACTCCCCTAAATGCAGATCAGGATTGATTGATTGATTGATTGATTGATTGATTGATTGATTGATTGATTGATTGATTGATTGATTGATTGATTGATTGATTGATCAATCTTACAGGCTGTGATGCGAAGTATTGGTGGATGGCCATGACTGAGAGACATATTATCAAAGAGGGGCGTTAGAATGCAGATGGTCGATGTGATCTTGCAGGGTGTGATGTGATGTATTGATGAGTGGAGATGACAGAGTCAGACGAAGGCTCATGCATCAAAGAGGCCTTATTTCATCACATTCTAGAGAACTATTCATTCGTGGTATTTCCAAAGGCCCTGAGTTAGCTGCCCCCTTTCGATGCACTGAATTCTGCACTTTTGATTCCAAATTCCATACAGTTATCTCTTGAAAAAGATTCATTAGACGCAAATAAATTTATTGTTTTGAATTTGAGTTTCATTTATTGAAAGATATATTTATGATCATTTAATTTTCCCAAACAAAAATTTGACACCATTTTTTTAACTCTGCCAAACGGAAAACTAAAATTAACAGATGATGCCCTCCCAATAACATGCTGTCGGCAGCCCCTCATAATGTCACAATTGACCACTGACATTGCATAGGAATCTAAGTTTAGAACTTCAGGGCATGTTGTGAAGAAGGTAATATATTGAATTATAACGATTTGTTTGGTAACTTAAAAGATATAGACTAACTTGAATATTTGCTGTAATTTGATTTTTATTTTACAAATTTCAAATCAAATACATTCCAACTGTCAGCGTGCCCATAACAGCTATCAATGATTTATAATAATAATGTTAATGGATTTTATGTCCCACTGACTACTTTTACGGTTTTCGAGACGCCGAAGTACCGGACTTTAGTCGGGCAGAATTTATTTTACGTGCCACTAAAACTACTGACACGAGGCTGACGTATTTGAGCACCCGCAAATACCATCACACTGAGTGTGGATCGAACCTTCCAAGTGTGGGTGAGCCACACGGTCCGGCTTTCAATGATTTAAGTGTACAATTGTTCCTAAATGGTTGGAAGGCACCTTCTAGAAGATTTAGCTGTATTGTGTTATAAGTTATACAAGATTTTCAGCTCTTGTGATTACAAAGCCATTTCGAAGCTTTCAATAGTGCATTTACAACAGTAGATAACCGGGCAAGTTGGCCATGCTGTTAGAAGCGCGCAGCTGTGAGCTTGCATCCGGGAGATAGTGGGTACGAATCCCGTTCTTGGCAGCCCTGAAGATGGTTTTCCGTGGTTTCCCATTTTCACACCAGGAAAATGTTCGGGATGTACCTTAGTTAAGGCCACGGCCGCTTCCTTCCCATTCCTAGGCCTTTCATATCCCATCGTCGCCATAAGAACTATCTGTATCGGTGCGACGTAAAGCAAATAGCACAAGAAAAAAATATATATATCAGTAGATACAGTTGACAGTTTGAATATTATATGATCAAGTTTACATAACATTGTATTGCTGAGTAGCGAAACTCCAATTACAATGCCATTTATTCAAAAACTGAAATTCTAAACGAGCAGCTTATTTAAGCTTATTTTAAGAAGGAAGATAATGATCACCAAAGGTAATTCTATGGGCGTCTTCATCTTTTCCTTTTTTCATTCATATATTCAATGAAATTAAATGAAATGTCGTATGGCTTTTAGTGCCGGGATATCCCAGAACGGGTTTGGCTCGCCAGGTGCAGGTCTTTCTATTTGACGTCTGTAGGCGACCTGCGCGCCTGATGAGGATGAAATGATGATGAAGACAACACATACACCCAGCCCCCGTGCCATTGGAATTAACCAATTAAGGTTAAAATCCCCGACCCGGCCGGGAATCGAACCTGGGACCCTCTGAACGGAAGGCCAGTACGCTGACCGTTCAGCCAACGAGTCGAACATATATTCAATTGAGACATTCTTTTTACTCTACCTCACCTTACTTACTTACTTACTTACTTACTTACTTACTTACTTAATCTTTTTTTTAGACGTTGGTGATACTGACAGTTCATTTTCAAGGATATAGACTCATAAGAGTGATTATATAAAACCTTAAAAATGAAAAAGTTGCAACTGCCCGTTCATTACAAGTATGTGTGGTATAAAGTTAATTACAGTTGTCGCTATGATTTGTCGTAAATTTGAAAGTATTCTTGTAAATAATTATTAAAAAATAACCAGTCATCATATGCTCAGAAAATCTTAAAATAATTACACTTAAGTTATACTAATACGCCTAGTGACCGTAATGCAATCCAGGTGAGTAGGTTTAATATGAACAGTTTTATAACGTGCACTATACCTTTGGTGCACAATGTAAGTAATTTTTATAGTGTTTCTTCAACTTAATGTACCGGTATCTGTAACCTTATTATTCCACCTCTCTTTCACATTTTTAAAATAACCTGTCAGTAGTATAGTAACAATACACGTCGAGGGACAGTTGAGGTAGTGGACACAGCACCGACTTTGTGACGGAACAACTATTGGTACAAGACTTTTATTACAAGATGGCTGAGGTTACATTGATCAACAACTTCCTGATATAATTGGGGAGTAAAAAGAATTAAAATTATATTCAGTATTTACTCCTGGATGTCCGCCTCTGTGGTGTAGTGGTTAGCGTGATTAGCTGCCACCCCCGGAGGTCCGGGTTCGATTCCCGGCTCTGCCACGAAATTTGAAAAGTGGTACGAGGGCTGGAACGGGGTCCACTCAGCCTCGGGAGGTCAACTGAGTAGAGGAGGGTTCGATTCTCACCTCAGCCATCCTGGAAGTGGTTTTCCGTGGTTTTCCACTTCACCTCCAGGCGAATGCCGGGATGGTACCTAACTTAAGGCCACGGCCGCTTCCTTCCCTCATCCTTGCCTATCCCTTCCAAACTTCCCATCCCCCTACAAGGCCCCTGTTCACCATAGCAGGTGAGGCCGCCTAGGCGAGGTACTGGTCATACTCCCCAGTTGTATCCCCCGACCAAGAGTCTGAAGCTCCAGGACACTGCCCTTGAGGCGGTAGAGGTGGGATCCCTCGCTGAGTCCGAGGAAAAAGCCGAACCTGGAGGGTAAACAGATGATGATGATGATGATTTACTCCTGGATTCCCAGTAAGAGGCAGAGGCGGTGGGCGGTAAAGTCGACACGACACGCCGGGATCAATTACTGCGTCTGTGTTTGATACTTTCACTGTCTTCCTCACTGACCGATTTCAACGGAATACGGATAAATAAACGCAGTACATTTTATGCTCAATATAAAAAAATTTCTAGTGACATTCTCTAAACTTTCATTCTTCCTCACAGTCACATTGTAGCTTTCAAATGTTGGCAAGACTGAAGTTCACAAACATTCTAAGGACAAGCAAAGTGAAAAGTCGACCGGTGTTCTTGTCAACAAATAAACCGGATTCAATAGTTCAAAATTCAAGTATTGTTCATGAGACATGTTTAGAAAAACCTACATGCTAGAGCAGGGCCTCTCAGGGTGCATGCGCGTGGTGCATGCACTGTGCACGGTGCATAAGACGACTTGGCTTGGTTGACCAGAGTGCAGACCCCCCACTCCTCGATTTGGAGCAATAGCGCTAACTCTCTCTTTCCTCACGCCTCTCTCGCTCGCTCCGCCTGTCTCCCTCTCCCCCACTTGCGCCGTAGCGCTCCAAATCCGGGCTGAGTTGAGCCGAGTATAGCCGAGTAGAGCCGAGCATAGCCGAGTAGCCCAGAGACGAAGCGTTCATCCGAGCCATACCGAGCGGCACCGAGCGGCACAGTGCACGCAGCTCTTGCGCCTCGCTCTGCACGCGTGAGATTTTGGGCGTTTGAGAGGCCCTGTGCTAGAGGGACAATTCCTATGGAGACGGTGAACTTCCTAAGAAAAAGCAAAATCCCGGACACCCTTTTTCAGACTCTGCGGTGAAAAAGTTATTGGCAGTTTTTAGACACCGTTTGTGCTCCCTGACTCGAAACACCATGTATTGGATTTTCTTTTCCCAGTAAAATACGAAAGAGAAAATACGCCTGATGGGTGACAATTTTAATTTTGAGTTTTAACTCGTACCCCACTTACATCCAAACATTAGATACAATAAAAATAGTTCATATGAAATGATTAGGAGGCCGATTTTTCGGTTTCCTAATAGGGGTGGTTATCTCTGCCTCCTTTAGCCTCAATCTCCTAACAAATCATAGTCGACCATGTTCACGGGAACCGGCATTTCAAATGCACACTTCTCCATTTAAACACAACACAGCACACTAACAAACAGCAATATTGAATACATCCTTTCCTTAAAAACTTCTCTAGGAATGACACGCCCAGAAGACAAATTGGTGGGCCTTAAACGATTTATCACGGTCTGGTCGTGGAGAGGAAAATTAAGAACTGGCTTAAATGTAGTGGTTTTAAAGGGATTCCTTTCAACCTTTGCCACTAATCTGGCGTCCTGTTTTAATGTTGATATTTTCCTTCTGCCACTCCCAGCTTTTTGGACAAAAATACCCGAATGTCCACAATTTTGCACCCATCTTTGAATTACCCTCTCTGAAACGTGGAATCGCCTAGCTGCTTCGGATGCTGAAAATCATAGTTCAGTGACAGCCCGTAGTACATTTCCTTTCCTTCCTTCGCCACTGTGTGGAGCCACTTCAAACAGTTATCTGTAAAGTCTCAGGCAGAAATGGCGTCGCCAATTATCTCGTAGAGTGTTAGGCTCAAAGTAACAGCAAAATATTCACAATGACAAAATATAGGTTTGAGAATTAAAATTAATATAAATACATTTACAGTTAATTACTATATTATTTTCAGACATGAATTCGACAAAGTATGAAAAATATAGTTTATAATCTCGACTTCAGAGCCGTAATACGCTTTTAAAGTCCAGCAGTGAGCGTGACTGTACCCACAAAATAATTCCTTAATCATTGCTTTGGTTATAAGTTAAGAAATATTACTGCTACTGCGAATGCTACAACTCCACAATAATAATAATAATAATAATAATAATAATAATAATAATAATAATAATAATAATAATAATAATAATAATGGTAATAAACATCGTGTACTTCCATTCCCTCTGTCGGTTTATTGGGGTCCGCATAATGTGTAGATTTGCCAGCATTAAGCCAGTTATATTATTATGAATATTATTACTATTATTATTATTATTATTAGTAGTAGTAGTAATGCGCCGGCCCCACGGTACCTGCCTCTTATCAGGAGACCCCGGGGTTGATTCCCGTACAGGTCAGGGATGTTTACCTGGCTCTAAAGGCTGGTTCTAGGTCCACTTAGCCTACATAATTGCAATCGAGGGGCTATCTTACGGTGAGATAGTGGCCCCGGTCTAGAAACCAAGAATAATGGCCGGGAGGAGTCGTCGTGCCGACTATAGGACACCTCGTAATCTGCAGGCCTTCGGGCTGAGCAACGTTCGCTTGGTTAGCCATGGCTCTTCGGGGCTGTTGTGCCATGGGGATTGGTTGTTTAGTAGTATTAGTAGTTGGCGTCCGCCTCTGTGGTGTAGTGGTTAGTGTGATAATCTGCCACCCCCAGAGGCCCGGGTTCGATTCCCAGATCTGCAACGAAATTTGTAAAGTGGTACGAGGGCTGGAACTGGGTCCACTCAACCTCGAGAGGTCAACTGAGTAGAGGTGGGTTCGATTCCCACCTCAGCCATCCTGGAAGTGGTTTTCCGTGGTTTACCACTTCTCCTTCAGACAAATGCCGGGATGGTACTTAAACTTGAGGTCACAGCCGCTTCCTTCCCCCTTCCTTGTCTATCCTTTCCAATCTTGCCATCCACCAAAAGGCTCCTGTTTAACATAGCAGGTGAGGCGTTCTGGGCGAGGTACAGGTCCCCTTCCCCATTTGTATCCCCCTACCACCTTGAGATGGAATCCCTCGCTGAGCCCGAGCGACAAACCAACGCTGGAGGGTAAATGGATTAAGAAATAAATAAAGGAATATTAGTTGTAGGCTGTTGTTGTTATTAAAATGATCTTACGGTATTTGTAAGAGCAGACAGCAGGAAGGCAGTGACCTTTAAATAGAGATGGGAGAGAGTGGCGCATCATCCTTGCTCTTGAACCTGGACTGAGCCGCTCCTTGGCCGAGATACTCGTGTGCCACTTCTCACGACCACTCTGGTAGAAAGTGTAGCTCCACTTTCTGAACGACACACTTCAACTATCTCAAATATGGCAATATCCGTCAGCAAAACTCAAATAAGTATATAATGAGAAGCCGCGTTCGACAACCACGCACATAACAACACATTCAGGAATCAGATTGCTTTTTATCATGATCTGTTTCAATGTCTAATCCTCGAAGCACCTGTGAAAAACACTTTCTCAGAGCTGAATTCTGGCACGTTGACTTTTCCTAGGAGTGGCACTTGTAATAAAACGTTCTTTCCTTAATTTCATACACCAAATATACTTAAATATGACGAGCTCTCTATTAATCATTTCGTGTCCAATTATTGTCTTTAGTAATGCTCCTTGTTAGATTACTCTGATGCTATAATTTCTTTATATTCTGCTTGAGGTTTTGAAGGTCGACTTAGGCTCCACAACATGGAAACGAAAAAGTTATAGACGCTTTTAGTGTTTTGGTAGAACGCGAATATCACCGAGAGTATTTAAATATCCGGTTATCTTTAATGTATCGATTGACAGATGGTGGTGGTGGTGATTATTGTTTTAAGAGGAAGTGCAACTAGGCAACCATCCTCTATATAACACTAATCAGAGAGAAAAAAATTGAAGGGGCCGACACTTCGAAAAATGAAGATATCGGCCAAAGGTAGACAAGGACCACGAAGGGCGTGAAAGTGAAAGACTAGCCCTCGCAAACCTAATAGCGTCGGGGTCGGAAAAGAACAAGAGTTGACCAAGGGAGGTCGCATAGGATAGATGAAAGTGAGGAGCCTAGCACAAGTAAGTGGAAGCAATGCCAGGACTCAACTGAGGGCCCCGTGGTCGCCAACCCACGCTCCAAAGTTCAGAGCCCCTGAGGCCCCTTTTTTGTCGCCTCTTACGACAGGCAGGGGATACCGTGGGTGTTATTCTACCGCCCCCACCCACAGGGGGGACGATTGACAGATAAAAGGGGAGGCTACCTGTTGAAAAAAAGAGATAAAATGAAAATTTGTAGTGTAGTTTTCATGAAATAGCGCTTTAATGTAAGGCAAAATTTGTTATAAATATGTGTCGTCACACGCATACTTTGTTATTTATTTAATATCCAAAAACAATACAGGAACCCTATTTTACCAAAGGTATATTACGGTTAAAGCCAGCCCCGTGGTATAGGGGTAGCTTGCCTTCCTCTTATCCGGAGGCCCCGGGTTCGATTCCCGGCCAGGTCAGGGATTTTTACCTGGACTTGAGGGCTGGTGCGAGGTCCACTCAGCCTACGTGATTAGAATTGAGGAGCTATCTGACGGTGAGATAGAGGCCTCGGTCTAGAAAGCCAAGAATAACGGCCGGGAGGATTCGTCGTGCTGACCACACGATACCTCGTAATTTGCAGGCCTTCGGGCTGAGCAGCGGTCGTTTGGTAGGCCAAGGCCCTTCAAGGGCTGTAGTGCCATGGGGTTTGGGTTTGGTTTATATTATGGTTAAAGTTTACAATTATAACGAAGAGAATTCTTACAAATTTAGTTTTCAAAAATTTTGTTAATTGGTGTGAGAAACTGCACATAAGAACATTGTCTTTTGAGTACATAACACAGCGGTTTAAAAGTTCCAGGTTACAACCATTCAGTTGGTATTTTAAAGAATATTTTCTCATTTCAAAAACTGGACACTCAAATATGAAATAATTCACTGTCTGGATTGATTTACAAAAGCATTATTAGCCGTGTGTAACATTAAGTTTAAAGCGTTCTTAATAAGATTTAAATTGTCCATGGCCAGTTAAACATTGAGTTAAAACAAAATTCGACACTAATGCTTTACACAATAGTCGATTTTGAACTTTCGGAAAAAATATTTCTCGCGTAACAGATCCTTTCAAACTGCACTCAGTTGAAGGTTAGCTGAAACATGAAAATAAAATTGATAAGCAGGTCTACGTAATCCTCAGAACCCTGCGTCCCTTACTGTAGTGACATCCTACCGCCAATTGTTGTTCAATCAGTTATCTTCTTCTCTCTTAATCCTGGTCTTTTAGCGACTATGTGGGGTTGCCTCTTCATGACGTGGATTTTTTAAATCATGGATCGTAAGAGATTCTCTGCAAATTATACAGATTAATTTATACCTGAGATCGTAATTTTGCAGCAACAATATTATTACGTACAATTTCATTACCATAATTATATAGGGTAATTTTTATACTATAAGTTATATGTTCCGGACATTTTTGGTCACCCTTACCGGAGGACGGATGATTTATTTCTAATAATTCTTACCTGAATTACGTTTTACGGCCGGATACCATTCCTGACGGCAATATTATGTGGAGGGTTGCAATTTGCTATAGCGTGCTTCATTCGTGATCTGCAGTGTGATGTACTGAATCTAAACGAAGTTGTTTATTAAGACGAAAACAAAATAGCCAGCCCCGAGATAAAGGATTGAAACAAACGCGCTTAAATTCCTCAGCCTGGCTGGTAGTCGAACTCGGCGCCCTTTAAACTAAACGCCACTACGCTGGCCATTGAGACAAACAGTCTGGCGGGGTGCTCAATCTTAAATAATAATAATAATAATAATAATAATAATAATAATAATAATAATAATAATAATAATAATAATAATTGGCTAACTACTGACAATTTATTTCAGTTTCAGATGACAGATAATAAATCGTGTCCTCAGCTCTTTGCAGGCACAATTCAATGGAGCCCTCTGCCGTTCATACATTTCTGGCAGTACCGGGAATCGAACCCGGGCCTCCGTGGACGGCAGTTAATAGTGCTAACCGTTACGCTATGGAGGCGGATAGATAACAGATGTCGGTAAGGATAAATTCAGATGAGTCAGTTCAACATGTCACATGAGGCTGTACATGTCTCTCCACAATTCAGTTGCAACTATCAGAAACAAGCTCTGAATAAAATACCATGGCACTAAAGCCCTTGAAGGGCCTTGACCTACCAACCAACCGCTCTTCAGCCCGAAGGCCTGCAGATTACGAGGTGTCGTGTGGTCAGCACGACGGATCCTCTCGGCGTTATTCTTGGCTTTCTAAACCGGGGTGCCTATCTCACCGTCAGATAGCCCCTCAGTTCTAATCACGTAGGCTGAGTGGACCTCTAACCAGCCCTCAGGTCCCGGTAAAAATCGCTGACCTGGTCGGAAATAGAACCCGGGACCTCCGGCTCTGAAACATAGTCTTCTAACATCTCAGAGAGAGACAAGATAAACCTGTTATTGAAAATATTAATTATCGTCTTCATTGGGTTTTACAAACCGTCTGACTCCTTGGCTGATTGCTTAGCGTTGAAGCCTTCGGTTCATTGGGTGCCGCGATCAATTCCCGGCCGCATAAGGGATTTTAATCGCCTCCTATTAGGTCTTCTGACTCGGGGACTGGGTGTTTGTTTGTGCTTGCCCCAACACTTTCCTCTCAGACGACACAGCATACTACCAACGACCACAGCAACACGCAATAGTGATTACACCTCTCTACGGAAGGTTGCCGTCAGGAAGGTCAACCGGTCGTAAAACAGGGCCAAATCCATATATTTGACACAGTTCACACCCGCGCGAAGTGGTATAATAATAATAATAATAATAATAATAATAATAATAATAATAATAATAATAATAATAATAATAATAATAATAATAATAATAATAATAATAATTGAGTTTTACCCAGCGTACTGTCTCAAGATTCGGTGTTTGTGGTATGGTTAATTGTTATAACGATGTATTTATGAATGTGAAGTAGGTCTATATCAGCTGCACTATCACCTGTCATAGATGTCCTAGGTTTCACTGAAGAAGCTTACTAGGGAAATGAGAAGTGAGATAGATTCGCGTTGCTTTCCTCACACGGCCAGAAGTTGCTATTTCATATCAGTCTGCAAAGCCCACTGAAATGAACGCACCAACCGACCCTATGAGCAGTATTTTGACACTATTCATAACAGGGACTGGCTGCAATGGAATGGCATTACTAGCATTGCTCATACCTTAGTCACTTTCCTATTGTCAATCCAAGGATAAGACTGAGACAGGTCAATGAACGTAACACATTTGTTGAAGCCCGTATCAGGAGACAGAGCACTGTAAACGCTACGTCTCGCCAGCAAAGACATCATATAACGATACCAAACAACGACAACTTGGAATCAAAACACAGGAAATTTGCGCACGTACACCGAACTACTTGAGCCCATCCGAACGCAATGGAACATGAGGTAAGTGGGAACAATCCCAGGAATCATTTCAAGAAGGGAATTAATACCAAAGACCCTGCACGTTGGGCTCAGAGAGCTGAAGATGCCAAAACAACGAATGCACAAGGCGGTGGTAATAGCGGCAAGGATCGTGTCGAAGCTGATGAGTACTCCAACAATGCAACGACAGTCAGCGCTTTGTATTGAAGTTCTATGTGTATATTCTGCAATGCAATTGTAAAATTGAGAATATATTAAAATATTACTACTCTTTTTTTCTCTTTTCACAATTTCCTTTACTTCATTCTGACATAAGTAGGTATTAGGGTAGCGATGGGATAGAAAAGGGCTAGGAGTGGAAAAGAAGGAACCTAGTGTGAAAATGAGAAACTATGGTAAATGATCTTCAGGACTGCAGATTTTGGGGTTCAAACATCCTCCTCCTCCTCGTTCTACTTCTCCTGCTACTACTTCTACTACAAATAATAATAATAATAATAATAATAATAATAATAATAATAATAATAATAATAATAATAATAATAATAATAATAATAATAATAATAATAATAATTATTATTATTTTCTTATAAAACGAATATAATTTCCTCTCATTTCGTGGCCATATATTGAGAATAAAAATACCACTTTGAATCATGAAAATGAGTTTATTTAAAAAAATTCTTTCGAATAAAAAAAGAAATCACACTGCCCAATGCTAGAGGCCTGTATTCGTCAGTTTCGAGTGTTAAAAATCACATCAAACACTACAGTTAAGGAGGCGTTAAGCTGACCATTTGACAACCAGTTATATGTCGGCCAGTGTCTGTATTGCAGTTGTCTTGGCAGACCCAACCCTCAATGGGCTATAAAATACTGTTGTTGATCTATGTACAAATTAGGTGTGGATTTCTATTAAATTATCATTACAAGGCACAATGGATTAGGCATTGAAATGTGTGTGTTGTCTCTCACATAGTAATACGCGTATTCGTTCCAGGATAACTGCAATACATTTTCTAATGGGTGAATTTGATATAGTTGAGAAATAATGTTGGCTAAAATAAATATTTAAGTTTAGGAAATTTGTCAGAATGTGTATATTTCTACCTTATTCAAAGAAATGCAGTTTCCATAGACTCTAATTAATGTCTGATTAAGTTTCCCTATAGTTGTCCTACAAGAACATGATACAATAGCCTACATACACTCTGTGCGTGATGTGCGTTCCGTTGCGTGTGAACCAGGTAATTCCTGTTTCTGTGCTCTCTTAAATCAGGCTTACGCGGATGTTGTTCTTCTTTCAATTCCTTACAAAGATACCTAATTAGATCTCGGTATGACCTAAAACCTTGCACTCAGTAATGTTGAAAGTAAAAGAATGATGACAACATTAAGAGCACACTAACGGTAAAAGTGAAGTCTGTGGGGTAGAACCAGATCAGCATCTGAACTTCCATAAACATCAAATATGCAATAATGTCATCACCTTATACAGTAATTTTATAATAATAAAATATACGCCTTTGTGGTATAATGGTTAGGGTAATTAGATGCCACCCCCGGTGGCCCGGGTTCGATTCCCGGCTCTGCCATAAAATTTGAAAAGTGGTACGAGGGCTGGAACGGTCTCTCCGCCCCGGGAGGTCAGCTGAGTAAAGGGGTTCGATTCCCACCTCAACTATCCTCGAAGTGGTTTCCCATGGTTTCCCACTTCTCCCCCAAGCAAATGCAGGGATGGTACCCTACTTAAGGCTACGGCCACTTCCTTCCTATTCTTTGTCTATCCCTTCCAAACTTCCCATCCTCCTACAGCGCCCCTGTGAGGCCACCTGGGCGAGGTACTGGTCTTCCTTCTCAGTTGTATCGCCCAACCCAAAGTCTGACGCATCAGGATCTGCCTTTGAGGCAAAGGCGGGATTCCTCGCTGAGTCCGAGTGAAAAGCCAACCCCGGAGGGTAAACGGATTAAGAAAGAAAGAAAGAAAGAAAGAAAGAAAGAAAGAAAGAAAGAAAGAAAGAAAGAAGGAAAAAAGAAAAAGGAAGAAATAATAATAATAATAATAATAATAATAATAATAATAATAATAATAATAATAATAATAATAATGTCCTGCCCTGTGGTTTAGTGGTTAGTGTGGTAAGCTGCCACCCCCGGAGGCTCGGGTCCGATTCCCGACTCTGCCACGAAATTTGAAAAGTGGTACGAGGGCTGGAACAGGGCCCACTCAGCCTCGGGAGGTCAACTGAGTAGAGGTGGGTTCAATTCCCACCTCAACCATCCGGGAGTGGTTTTCAGTGGTTTCCCACTTATTCTCCAAGCAAATGCCGGTATGGTACCTAACTTAAGGCCACGGCCTCTTCCTTATCTATCACGTCCAATCGTCCCATTCCCCCACAAGGCCCCTGTTCAGCATAGCAGGTGAAGCTGCCTAGGTGAGGTACTAGTCATCCTCCCCAGTTTTATCCTCCGACCCAGAGTCTCAAGCTCCAGGACACTGCCCTTGAGGCGGTAGAGGTGGGATCCCTCGCTGAGTCCGAGGGAAAAACCTACCCTGGAGGGTAAACAGATACATAATAATAATAGTAATAATAATAATAATAATAATAATAATAATGATAATAATAATAATAATAATAATAATAATAGATAGGCTGATGATGTTACAAAAACATGGAAGTTCTAAAATCTAAATAATGTCTAGACAGCAGCAGTGTTCATTGTCTCATTGTACCTAGTAACAAGAGCCTGATCTCAGTGTGATGAATAGTTAAAATACTATAGAACGGTGGATGAGGCAATACAATTACACTAACCTTCTTCTTCTCCTCCTTCTTATCGGGCTGAGTACCTCAGACGGTAGAATGGTGCTCTTCTGAGCCCATCGTGGCAGGTTCGATTCCGCCTCTGTCCACTCAAATCATCCTTGTGTCTGTAGATTACTGGCACATGAAAGGTCTCATGCAGGACAAAATTCCAGCTCTTCGGTTTCTCATAAAACCGTAGAAGTTGTTAGCGGGACGTAAAACTAATAATTATTAGCGAGAGAGTTGGTTGTGCAGTTAGGGGGCGAACCGCACTGTCGGCAGCCGCGAAGATGGTTTTTTCCGTGGTTTCCTATTTTCACACTAGGGAAATATTGGGGCTGTACATTAACTGAGGACACGGCCGCTTCCTTCCGACTCCTAACCCCTTCCTATCCCGTAGTCGCAATAAGACCCGTCTCTGTCGGTGCAACGTGAAGCAAACTGTAAATAATAATAATAATAATAATAATAATAATAATAATAATAATAATAATAATAATAATAATAATAATAATAATAATAGTAATAATAATAATAATAATAATAATAATAATAATAATAATAATAATAATAATTACTTAATAACAATGTAAATTTCTTTCTATATCCCCTTCCCCTCATCCCGTTGAGATCGTAGGTGTGATCTCCATCGCTCAAGAGAACTTAGTATAGTTTTACTACCGGATGCCATTCCTGACGCCAACCTTATGTAAAGAATGTGGTAAGTTATTACATGTTTCTGTGGTGGTTGATAGTACGATGTGCTTTGTGTTCATGAATATGTGTGTGTTAGCACAAACCACTCGTCACTGAGCCAGAGGAGTTAAGTAGACATGATTAAGTTGACGACCTGTCTGGAAATTGAACTTGGGACAGTTTCGTGCAGATTTACCTTCCTGTTCCTTTGTAAGTAGATTGGACAGTTGACCTAAATATCTACATTTAATATTAACGTTTCAATAGAGTCATGATAACGGTGATGATGATCACGATGATGGTGCATCAAACAAAAAAAACAGAATACATATGACGACAAGAGCGAAAGCCAAAGCATGTTCTGATTGATTACATATTGTCACCTTAAGACTTCACTGCATGTGTGTTCTCAATACAATGTACCAGAACAGCGTCCTGCCCACGAGGGCCAACAACAGTGACGAAGACACGAGTTCGATCAAACAGAGGACGAGAAAATAATTCAACAGAGAAATGACGACCAACTTCTACAGAAAGAAACAGTTTTGTCAGCGTTGTAGAAGATCTCGTGTGTCTGGAATTAATTAGTTTACGAACCTATAACAGTCAGCACTGAGGCGCTCAGTAGGCCGTTGTTATACTTGCCACCTAGTGAATGCATGCATTATTGCATAAATTTCTGTGTGTATTAAATGTTAATACTGTAGATATGATTTTATGCTCATTTTGAATTTAACACTTAAGTTTTCGGTCTGTCTATATACATTTCAAACATCGGTAAAAGTATATAAATACAACTGAGGTAAAAAGAGAAATAGATTCTTCTTCCCACTTCGTTTAATTTTATATGCTTATGTTTTTCAAAATATTGTGGAAAGTGGAATTTTTGAAGCTGTAATTATGCTACTTTCCTCGCTGTACTTCAACCAGCGCAAATGTTTGCTACTAGAAATATTTTCAGTGCAGGTAAAACAGTTAATTACTAGATGGCTACATTGTGCCATGCCGATCTAACCGACGTATGTTTATTATTATCCTCTCGAATATTGCTATCTTGTTAATAATATGAATCACAATTATATATTTCGTAATAATAATAATAATAATAATAATAATAATAATAATAATAATAATAATAATAATAATAATAATAATAATAATAATATCCGTCCATGTCGTGCAGTGATTAGTGTGATTAACTGCGGTTAAGGCGCTGGCCTTCTAACCCCAACTTGGCAGGTTCGATCCTGGCTCAGTCCGGTGGTATTTGAAGGTGATCAAATTCGACAGCCCCGTGTCGGTAGATTTACTGGCACGTAAAAGAACTCCTGCGGGACTAAATTCCGGCACCTTAACGTCTCCGAAGACCTTAAAAAGTAGTTAGTGGGATGTAAAGCAAATAACATTATTATTATTATTATTATTATTATTATTATTATTATTATTATTATTATTATTATTATTATTATTATTATTATTATTATTTAAAATTTGAAAAGTGGTACGAGGGCTGGAAAGGGGTCCACTCGGCCTTGGGAGGTCAACTGAGTAGAGGGGGTACGATTCCCACCTCATCCTTCCTCGAATTGGTTTTCCGTGGTTTCCCCACTTCCCCTCCAGGCCGAACTTAAGGCCACGGCCGCTTCTTTCCTCTTCCTTGTCCATCCCTTACAACCTTCCTATCCCCAACAAAGCCCCTATTCATCAGAGCAGGAGAGGCCGCCTGGGCATGGTAGTGGTCTTCTTCCCGAGTTATATCCCGAACCCAAAGTCTCACGCTCCAGGAGACTGCCCTTCAGATGGTAGGGGTGAGATCCCTCGCTGAGTCTGAGGGGATAAAACCTGGATGGCAAATGGATTATTATTATTATTATTATTATTATTATTATTATTATTATTATTATTATTATTATTATTATTATTATTATTATTATAAAATCTAAATAATGTCTAGACAACAGCAGTGTTCATTGTCTCATTGTACCCAGTAAGAAGAGCCTGACCTCGGTGTGATGAATAGTTAAAATGCTATAGCCTTTATACAGTGTATTATATATGATTATTATTATTATTATCTAAGTATAATAGAAAACCAGGAGCCTTAACTTTGCGACTGTCAATGAAAATGAAAATCATCATCCTGTTTGCAGACATTCGATGGGGTCAAGAATGTAATGTATGAAGTCCCAATCTAGCGGCGATGATAGGAATTGTGCCGGATGCCGAGTCCTGTCGCACTTCTCTGGGGCAAAGATAATTGTTTGGCAGATGAAATGAAATAATATTGGAGAATTTTTCTGGAATGGAAGATGACAGGGAAAACCGGAGTCCGCGGAGAAAAACCTGTCCCGCCTCCTCTTTGTCCAGCACAAATCTGACTTGGAGTGACCAGGATATGAACCACGGTACCCAGTGCTGAAAGATCGACGCGCTGCTGCCTGAGCCATGGAGGCTCTGCCACGATCAGTAAAGACATATTGCCCCATAAAACAATACCGCGTATTCCACAATGCTCTTCCTATCCATTATGTTCCTTAAGACTCGTCACGCCTCTCAGCCACATATGGATACGCAGTCCATCAACGCAATTTTCGTTGTGCTTATTTTGCTGTGCAGAAGTAGAAATGAAAATGAACATTAAATGCATTATACTGTAGAAGGGTGAAAATATGCTATACATACATTCTGTACGGTATGGCACGGTTCATTTTCCTTTACAGGACGGTATAGGGAAATTAACGTAACAAGAATTGCTCTGTTGGACTCCACATCCATATGTGGCTGGGTGATGCTACCAGACTTATAGAAAATAACAGACTGGAAGAGATTGTCAGATACGATGTATTGTTTGTTAAGCGACGGTTTAATAATAATACACTTTAACAGCCACAACATTACGTTCCTGCAACCCTGTGAAAAAAAAATTACTGCAGGCAGTGGCCATTCAAATATGTTTACGTGACTAATTACATCAAAAAGAATTTGGTTAGTCCATCTATCTTTTAGTACACGTCACCACATGACATAAGTCGCAAGTCTTCTCGCACAGTACACATATACATCCCTTTCTAGGGGTGTGAAAAGATTTTTTTTAGCACAAACGCAGTGATGAAAACCGTGTGTTGCTAATCTAGCTACTATGTGCCTAAGTTCATAGTTTGCCTTCATCCAATCCGTACTAGTCACAGCCTCAGTGGTGTAAAATGTTTCCCATATCCCTTCTTGGTTTGCAGATCTGTTTGTAACTGGTTGAATACATCTGTAGACGGCAATATTAGTTTGTGACGTAGTTCTTCTGTATAGAAGAGTTATCTTGTCAGCTCGTATCTGTAGTCTTGAAGGAGTGAATTTGGACAAACATAATACCTTTTTCATGTAGATTGCTTTTACACTACCGAGTTCGATAGCTGCAATCGCTTAAGTGCGACCAGTATCCAGTATTCGGGAGATAGTAGGTTCGAACACCACTGTCGGCAGCCCTGAAGATGGTTTTCCGTGGTTTCCCATTTTCACACCAGGCAAATTCCGGGGCTGTACCTTAATTAAGGCCACGGCCGCTTCCTTCCCACTCCTAGCCCTTTCCTGTCCCATCGTCGCAATAAGACCTATCTGTATCAGTGCGACGTAAAGCAACTAGCAAAAAAATGCTTTTACACCTTCAATGTCTCGAATATTTCCTTTAGTGAGATGTTCCCTTATCAATTCTAGTCCGTACGTCATTATCGGAGATATGTTTGCATGGAACAATTTCATAGTGACTTCAACCGAAAGTTTGCGTAAGATCAAGATGTAATTCATTGCTATTACGGCCGCAGCCACTCTATCCTTGATGTGTCTGGTATAAGTAATTCCTGACGTCTGTAATGTAATTCCCAAATATTTAAAGTTGTTTACAATTGGCATAGTTTCTTTTCCATTTTCATAGTGAATTTTCTCTGTTAATGCTGTTCTGCCTCCCTTGCGGAAGATCAATTGTTCCCGTCTTTTGTCGATTAATTCTGAATTTATTGTCCTCCGCCCAAATGTTCAACTTGAAATGCAACCAGCATGACAGGTGTGCCATGCACAGTTACGAGAAGTGGACAGCGATCTATAGCTGTACCACTCCAAAAGCTTTGTCAATATCAAATCAGTGCTCAACAGCCACCATGATGTCACTCAATTAAGACCATGAAATTAAGGTCAATTTTGTCAAAATACCAGGTATATGTGAGAAACCGCGTTACGAGCTGTTGTATGATTGTATTCATGAGATGTTGGGTTCGCCTGATAATGTGAACATGGTTTTCCGCTCTTTTCTCATCACACCAAACAAATGCCGGGGTTAATTAACTTAGTGAAAATAAGGTCACATTAATTTCCGAGTCTATCCTGTTTTCTGTAGCTATTTGCTTTACGTCGGACCGACACAGATAGGTCTTATGGCGACGGTGGGATAGGAAAGACCTAGGAGTTTGAAGGAAGCGGCTGTGGACTTAATTGAAGTACAGACCCAGCATTTACCTGGAATCCTGTTTTCCATCCCAGCGAAAACCTGTCTGTGTTAGTTAAAGTAGCTTAGGCTAGATTTTACGAAAGTGATTCGAAATAATATTCTTTCCCTCTCTGCATTTGACCATAAAGTATCAAGCTGTGATAAAAACCTTTAAAATCTTACTTAGTGAGCGGCCTTTTGAGCTCAAGGTTCTATGTTCGATTCCGGATCAGTATAGTGGTATTTCAAGGAGGTAAATTGCGTTAGTCTTGTATGCAGCAGCTCGGTGCTTCCTAAAATAGTGAAACCAACACCGTTTTACTCCCAGTGGCATTGCATTGGTCCTGTACAATAAATTCAATCATATGTGCTGTAGAAATGTTTGAGCCATTACAGCGTAGTATTTCACAATTTCACGTCCATTGTTCGGTAGAATTTAGATCTAAAGATTTTTAGTTGTTAATTTACAAAATTCACAAGCTTCCCATCTATTCGCTAGGCAGAAAAATTCCAATAGTCAAGCTTTCAGAACTCATATATATGGTGCAAATACTACTAAGTCGGCAATACTGGTTTACCGATGTGCTCGGAAAGGTTTTGTTCAAAATTAATTTTATTTCGGTGTAAGAATAACCTGCCTGACCGAGATAGTGAAGATGTTCTTGGCTCACCCGGAAGAATATGTGTTAATTTCCCTGCCAGAAAGTCGAAAAATTTAAGAAAGAATTTTCCACTTGTCGAGAGGCACATGGCTCTGAGGTTCAGTCAACCTGCACCACCAGGCATATTTCTGGGAGTGTAGGGTGAAAAGTCTAGAGACGAGGTTAGTCCTCCATGGCCCTTCATGGCCAGTACGGAAATAGTTTACCTTTCTATCGGGATAATCTAACAGCAATGACGAGATCACATTCTATTCCTAGGCTGAATGGCCAGCATATCCACCTTTGTTTCAGACGGTACCCAGTTTGATTCTCTTCTGGGCCTGGATGGGTGTTATAACCCCGTTCTTTTGATTCTTCTGGCCTGTTTCAGTCTGTCTTCGTGTACACTTCTTCATTTCCACACGGCATACCACAGTATTAACTACAATATACTCATGCAACACTCTAGTTGAATAAATCCCATTGTATGGGGAGAGGTAGCAGTCGTAGAACTGGCCCTATTCAAAATCTACGCCCCAGATGTGCCGAGGTAAGAGCCGTGCAATGGGCGAGTCTGAGCTCATTTTCTCCACTTGTACTTCTCTGCTCGTTTGATTACAGAGCGAGCCTGCTGCTAGTCTAGACAGACTCGAACCAGACTAGTTGGCGCTCAGTGAAAATGGGCGATATTTGAAGAGTGAGCTCAATAACCATTCCACTGAGTTATTAAGTCACTCAGTAGGTGGTGTTTCCCAGTTCCTGCTTCACGTGAGTGCGAGACGAGTTTTGTATGCACTAATGGCACAAACAAGAATAAGGATATGCCTATAACGTATACATGCGACAAGAAATTAAATGAAAAGGCGTATGGCTTTTAGTGCCGGGAGTGTCCGAGGACATGTTAGGCTCGCCAGGTGCTGCAGGTCTTTCAATTTGACTCCCGTAGGCAACCTGCGCGTCGTGATGAGGATGAAATGATGATGAAGACGATACATACACCCAGCCCCCGTGCAGCGACATTAACCAATGATGGTTAAAACTCGTGACCCTGCCGGGAATCGAACCCGGGACCCCTGTGACCAAAGGCCAGCATGCTAACCATTCATCCATGGAGCCGGACAATTCATGTGCCGACTGTGTGTCAACGAGAGTGACCCTTGAACTTCCGGGTGTTCGAGCGGCCCAGAATTGTTCTGCTCATTGTGATTACATAGCTTGGGCAGTTCAGTAAACTCATTTGTACAATGAAGCTGAGCGTATGTTATAGTTTTGTTCGTTCAAACACACATTCGCTAGTGTTCGAGCAGGAAGCTTTCACTAAGTCTAGACTTCGCAATTTTCAGCGAAAACAATATTTTATAAACGAGTTTGAACGAGTTTTGCAGTCACCAACCGAGATCCAATCGAGATTTAGGAAAAACGGCATCAAGAAAGGAATAAATAAATAAAGAAAGAAAGAAGAAAGAAAGAAGAGAGGAGGAGATCTACGCACTATATTCTTGAGCCTCTCCTCAATATATAAGCAAGACTGTAGTGGAGGGTACACGCGGGTATATGCCGTATGCCCTCTGTTTAACGCCACTCATTAGAGAATGCCTTCTGCTTTCTTGCGTATGCATTCTACTTTGGTTGCTTTTCTTTTTAACTTTACCATTCTATCAGTGAGCTTTAACTCTCTGGCTACGCTCGTAATCGTAAACATCTTAGGTTTGGCGTGATGAATAACATTATAAGTCATCACTTATTTAAGGTCATCAATGTTCGTTGCTTACGTCTCCAGCCGTTTGTTCTTACATTCAAATGCCTCACGAGTTGACCGATTTAGTCCTGAGAATTACAAGAAGATGTGGCTGCAAAAACACTGCACACACACCAGTTCAATAGTTTATTCCAGTGGAAAGTGTGATTGCAATGCGAATGAGGCACCTGGGATTGTTTTTAACCCTTTCCCGCCCGCATTTTCACTCCGCTTATCCCCAGGCTTCAACCTATTATTTAGTAAAAACTGAAACAGACCGTATTGTTTCAGAAAAAGTTAAATACAGTAAAAACTATTGATCACAATGAATTCAAATTTTCAATAACATTAGAAAATATACCACCACATCCATTTCTCTGTTTATTGAGTCATAATGTGTTTTTCAGCCCCCCCCCTCCTCGTGATACTCGACACAGAGACAGTCCGCATTTGTCACATTCCCATGTTGTCTGAATTCCTCAAAACCAATAATCACGTGATTTTGGAAGTGGAATGATGCCCATGTATATAAGATTTTATTTCATCTGGGCAAGGGTCTTCCCAATCTGTTTTTATCTTACCGGAATGCGACTGTTTGAAGGCTGCATTGTTATATGCGCAATAACCTATGCCACTGAATAGTTTTTCTCCTCCTAACATACGTAAAAAGCAATCTCTTTCCCCTAATACTCTTTCCGAATTATGCGCAGGTTCAACATCATCCATTTAACCATTCGGAGTAACGAAACGTAATATTTGTGTTACCTGAATTGCCGTGGCATAGCCTTCAGGTCCGATTTATCGATATTCGTTTTCATTCATATCACTGTTATCATTAAAATTATCTTTGTTGATACATTATTCACTCATTAAAAATTCACCTGCATCCCTACTCAATGATTCTGTGTCACTTTTTCGCCCATATTTAGCTCAGTTTCAATATACGCGATATTCAATCCCGCCATGTTCACGAACGAAACAGCTGACCCACGCTCGCGAAAGTTCAAGACCGTTGCCTGGGCAACGTCAAGACAGATTATCTCTCTTCCTTTATTCCCTTAGACTTGTAGATTGCACTGCGTGTCCATAAATGCCTTATAAACACTTCACTGATGAGAAAAATAAGAAAACTATCGCACAGATCGCAGACGAATGCAGATAATGCAGCCGGGCGCTTTCGGGCGCTAAGGACCGGAAGGCTAAATGAACAGTCGGGCGCTTTCGGGCGCTAAGGACCGGAAAGAGTAAATAGCTGTAAGTTGGTCCAGTAGAAAACTACTGTGTTACGTAATCTGTTTACCTTCACAGTTCTATCGTGTATATTCTATTTTGATGGGCTGTTTATAATTTCATCAATCCTCTTCCACGAAGGAAAACCACGGAACATCATCCGTACCCTTCGTTACCACGCACGATGGCGAGGAATACTACAGAAGGTATGAATGAGGGCAAAGGAAGAGATCAAAATATACGGCAGACTGTAGAGAGAAAGCAACTTGTGCGGGCCCACTTCATGCGAATCTCACGCCGATATTAGTTTCGTTGGACTTGACCACGGCACAGTGCGTGTTGCTCCCTCCCGTTCATCTGTTCATTCATTCTTAGAAAGCCGCAAGGAGCATTCCGAACAGCATTCCATTGGGGGATGACGTCACAAAAGTAGTCCCATCCTACAGGCAATCTGTTATTAAGGTTAAAACGTTTACTACCGAACTAGGCGAGGCAGCCTGCATCTGGAATTCTTCCCAACGTATTTCTATCCGCATCGCTCTTGGCTGTATTCTGATTCCAACTAAAACAACTCGGAACACACGTATTCAAGCTTTATCGTCATTTCTGTCAAAAGTTCTTATTTCCAGTGTAATATCGAAGTTGCAATATTCGTGATCTCGAAGGGACAGCAATGACTTGGGGGTGTTGTATGGATCGTAGTGTAACCGTCTGAGTTGTCGACAGTGTGAAGGATTACGGACGAAATTTTTAAAATCATGCTGGTCAACAAAACTAGACAAGCAAAAATAAACGGTTATGTGCAATACAAAATACGAGAAAGGAAACATTAAATGGAGCAATACCCATGACATGCCTATGTGGGTTACAATGGTATTATTTTAAACAGGCACTAACTTAGTCTCAAACTACACCATCGATGAAAGACCATTAAAAGGGGGAAAATTAGAGAAAAGCAAGCAGGCCCCCTGAGAGAGAATGAGCGAATTCTGGGCTCAAAAGTAAGCAAACTTCACTGCCAAATGTAACGAGACTTTGCGTAGTCCTTGATAGCCCCAGCAAATAAATAAATAAATAAATAAATAAATAAATAAATAAATAAATAAATAAATAAATAAATAAATAAATAAATAAATAAATAAATAAATAAATAAATAATAATCATAAAGTAATAACCAAGTGGAGTTGCCACGCGTATCAACGCTCCAGAACTACGGATACAAGCTCTGCATTAGGGAGATGCGTGGGTTCGAACCCCACCGTCGGCTGTCTTGAAAATGTTTTTCAGTGATTTCCCATTTTCACTTCCAGGCAAAAGCCGGGAGAGTTCCTATTCTTATTCCACAGCCGATTCCTTCCCCCTACTTACCCAGTTTTATTCACCATTATTCATTTGATCCTCCTTAACTCGTTAGGAAGGGCATCCGGCCATAAAAAGGACATGCCATATAATTTCATCTCACATTATCCCAGACCCCGTATTAAGAAACGGGGCTAATGGATAGACATACATATTTAACATAATAAAACTATACTACAAGTATTATTGGTATTACATCTTTCTAAATATACATTGACAGTTTTCAGTGACGCCAGTGTGTCGGATTTTTCCCACAGTTACGTGCCAGTAAATTTATCAGCACGAGACTGAATTATTGGAGATCCTTCAAACACCATCGCTCTGAGCCGTGATTGAAATTTGCCAAGTTCGGAACAGAAAGCCAGAGTTCTGCCGTTTGAGCTACACAGGTCGGCGGAGGAATTCATTAATAATAAGGTAGAATTCTTGTTGAGGTCTTCAAATATTAATTTAAACCTGGGGTAATACCAATAAAGTTATTATCTGTCCAACCATCATTTCAAAAGTAAACATTTTTACAATTTACAAGTATAAGAACAATGTCCATTTCAACAAGAACAGTTCCTAATCTGTGCTTTAGAAGTACGTTTTTATCAGTTTAAATGGGAAGAAACAATAAAGGAGAAGAAATTAGTAACAATGTGTAACTTATGCATGATTCTCCAGACAATAATTAATTAATTAATTAATTAATTAATGTACTTATCTATCGTGCTTCAGACAGGTACAAACCTAATGATGAGAAGCACGTATACGTATACATTACATAGAATGGAAAGAAGGAGAAGCCAAAATTATGTTAAATCCAATCCAACTACTTGTAAATATAAAGAAGTGGGAATAAATTCATAAAAAGTAATTACAAACTTTCATTCAGTAGCATAATATCGACAATCAAAAAACTATTACAAATATTCAGTTATATATCCACATAATTTTACAAGTTATTTAATAACAATATTCAACGGTATTATTACTATGATTATTCCTACCAAAATTTTAAAAGTGAATATTTAACAATTTAATAGGACAAGAACATTTGAAAAATTGAAACATACGTCTATACAGACGAACGAACGAACAAATGGTTAGACAAATAAATTAACAAACGAAGAAACAAATGAACAAGGAAGCAAACAAAGAGAAGAATGAAAAAAAAACAAATGAGCAAATGAAAAATTAAAAAGCCGGGCTGAGTGGCTCAGACGGTTAAGGCGCTGGCCTTCTAACCCCAACTTGGCAGGTTAGATCCTGGCTCAGTCCGGTGATATTTTAAGGTACCCAAATACGTCAATCTCGTGTCGGTGGATTTATTGGTGCCGGGCTGAGTGGCTCAGACGGTTAAGGCGCTGGCCTTCTAACCCCAACTTGGCAGGTTCGATCCTGGCTCAGTCCGGTGGTATTTGAAGGTGCTCAAATACGACAGCCCCGTGTCGGTAGATTTACTGGCACGTAAAAGTACTCCTGCAGGACTAAATTCCGGCACCTCGGCGTCTCCGAAGACCTTAAAAGGTAGTTAGTGGGACGTAAAGCAAATAACATTATTATTAGATTTATTGGCACTTAAGAAAATCTCCTGCGTGACTAAATTCCGGCATCTCGGCGTCTCCGAAAACCTTAGAAGTATTCAATGGGACGTTAAGCCAAGAATATTACTGTGATAAATTACAATAACGAACAAATGATCAATCAAGTAAACAAACGAACAGTCCAACAAACAAACGAAAAACAAACCAAACGGACGAATAAAGAAATAACCAAATGAGTGAACAACCAAAAAAAAAGAATGAAAATAAAACAAACGTACAAATCATTAAACAAACGAACAAAAAACAAGGGAACGAATAAATAAACAAACTAACAAATGATTAAACAAACAAACAAACAAACAAACAAACAAACAAACAAACGGAATAACAAATAAACAGAAAACAACTAACCAAACGACCAGGCTAACAAACAAACAAAAACAAACAAATAAGCTAACAAAGAAACAGATGACCAATAATAAGGGAATAAACAGATAAAAATTGCCATTCAGTGTCTAAGCTTCCCAAGCTAATTGCGGAAGTGTCTCGTGGTCAGCGTATGGGTAACCTCAGCTTAACTTTCGTGGCCATATCCGCTGCTTATCACAATAGACAGACCCTCATTTGGTATGACTAATCCATATTCCAGCCCTCAGGCTGGCCTGGAATCGAACCTGGGGCCTGTGAGAAGGAGGCTGGCACGCTACCCGCGCACTACGTGGCTGGCTCATTTTATGTACTGTATACTGTATTACAAGGCAGTGTAATGTAAATTCGTTTGATACCAGAACAGTCCGGCTTTATAGCTACTCTTTGGTCCAAGGGGTCCCGGGTTTTATTCCCGATCGTCTCGGGGATTGTAATCTTAATTGCTTAATTCCGATGACTCAGGTGCTGGAGGTGTGTGTCGTTTTCAGCGTTAGAATTCATCACAGCTACAGCTACACTTCTCACAAACCATGATCGTGGAATTTGCAGTTTTACAATGCTTTTCATTGAAATATTCCCCACATGGATAATGGGGGATTCGAACCACTAACTGCTTGGTGGAAACCAGTGACGATCCGACTGAGATATCTGTCACACCTCCTGTAATAATTATAGCTTGTAGGTTCGATAAATATACACCTTCGCTAACCAATGTGAAATGAATGGTTTGGTTTGGCTGGGTGTGTACGAGGATTTTTGCGTAAATAAGAATGTTTTAACAGATATCTTTTACATATATTAATTTTACGTTGCATCGTCTCAGTCAGTTACGAGAATTTTCCTCCCTGAATGTTATCTTATATTCGAATTCATTTCATTTTAAAGCGGTTGTGTGACATTAATTCAATTTTCAGGGAAATTCTGTAGACTTTATAAATCATACATGATATTATCTATATATATAAAATAACTTGTCCTGACTGACTGACTGATTCATCATCGCCGAGCCAAAACTACTGGACATAAGGAAATTAAATTTTGGAGATATATTCATGTTAAGATGTAGGTGCTCGCTAAGAGAGGATTTTTGGATATTCCGTCGTTAAGGGGGTGAAAAGGGGGATGAAATTTTAAAATGAGTGTATCTATATCTCAAAACTTTAAAAGTTTACAGATGTAAAAATTGGTATTTAGAATCATCTTTAAAAATAAGGAAACACGTATTTTTTTGTTTCCGGAAAATCCCAATAAGAGGGGTGAAAAAGGGTGAAAAAGGGGTTGAATGCCTTTAATCAGGATACCAGTACTTATATCTCAGAAACTGAAGATATTACAGACCTGAAAATTGGTACTTTTGATCTCTTTTAAAAATAAAGAAGCACGTATTTTTTTGTTTTTGTAAAATCCAATTAATGGGAGGGTGAAAAGGGGGTGAATTTTTAAAATGAGTGAATCTATATCTCCAAACTTTTAAAGTTTGCAGATGTAAAAATTGGTATTTAGAATCTTCATTAAAAATAAAGAAACACGTATTTCTTTGTTTTCGGAAAATCGCAATAGGAGGAGTGAAAAGGGGTGAAAAATGGGTTGAATGCCTTTAATGAGGCTACTTATATCTCAGAAACTGAAGATATTATAGACCTGAAAATTGGTGTTTGGGATCTCTTTTAAAAATAAAGAAACACGTACTTTTTGTTTTTCTGGAAAACCCAATTAAGGGGGTGAAAAGGGGGTAATATTTTAAAATGACTGTATCTATATCTCAAAACTTTTAAAGGTTATCGATGTAAGAATGGTATTTAGAATCTCCATTAAAAGTAAAGAAAAACGTATGTTTTTGTTTTCGGAAAATCGTAATAGGAAGGGTGGTAAAGGTTGAAAAAGGGGTCGAATGCATTTCATGAGTCTACTTATATTTCAGAACATGAAGATATTACAGACCTGAAAATTGGTGTTTGGGATCTCCTTTAAAAATAAAGAAACACGTATTTTTCTTTTTGTGGAAAATCCAATTAATGGGGGGGGGGGGGTGAAAAGGGGGTGATCTTTTAAAATTAGTGTGTCTATATCTCAAAACTTTTAAAGTTCATAGATGAAAAAATTGGTATTTAGAATCTCCTTTAAAAATAAAGAAACACGTATTCTTTTGTTTTCGGAAAATCCCAATAGGAAGGGTGTAAAAGGGTGAATAATGGGTTGAATGCCTTTCATGAGGCTACTTATATTTCAGAACCTGAAGATATTACAGACCTGAAAATTGGTATTTTGGATCTACTTTAAAAGTAAAGAAACACGTATTTTTTCGTTTTTGGAAAATCCAAATATTGGGGGGTGAAAAGGGGGGTGAATTTTTTAAAATGAGTCTGTCTACATCTTAAAACTTTAAAATTTACAGATGTAAAAATTGGTAGTTAGAATCTCTTCTAAAAATAAAGGAACACGTTTTTTTGTTTCCTGTAAATCCTAATAGGAGGGGTGTAAAAGGGTGAAAAATGGGTTGAATGCCTTAATTGAGGATACACATATCTCAGAAACGAAATATATTACAGAACTGATAATTTGCATATGGGATCTCCTTTAAAAATTAAGAAATACGTATTTTATAGTTTTTATAAAAGCCAATTAATGGCGGTTAAACAGGAGTGACAAATTGGGGTGAATTTTTTGAAAGACTATATCTACAGAATATCTTGGAAACGTAAAATGTTACAGACGTAAAGAGTGGGTGTAAATCTCCTGTAAATGTAAAGAAATATAGGTGATTTGTTTTTGGAAACTCCACTTAAGGGGAACTTAAAAGGGGCGAAATTTTAAAATGAGATTTTTTACAGTATATCTAAAAAATCTTAACATGTTACAGAAGTGAAAAATGGTATTTTTTATCTCTATTAAAAGTAAAGAAACGTGTATTTTTAGTTTTCTGAAACACCGCTTGTGTGGAGGGGGGGGGGGGAAGTGACTGAAAATGGTGTTGAATTATTTTAATTAGGCTACTGATATCTCAAAAATGAAGATGTTACAGACGTGAAATTTGATATTTGCAATCTGCTTTAAAAGTAAAGAAACACGTATTCTCGGAAAATCCAATGAAGAGGGGGGGGGGTGAAAGAATTGAAAAATTAATTGACTGAATTGTATGAGAATACATACATCTAATAAAAACTAAAGTTGTTACAGACGTGGAAATTCTTATTTGGACCTCCTTTAAAAACAAAGAAGAACGCGTTTTGGTGGGGAAACCATCTTGGAGGGCGGGAGTGTAAAGGAGTTGAATTCCTTTCATGAGGACACATAAATCGAAAACTGAAGAAGTTAGAGTCGTGATAACTGGTATTTAGAAGATCCTTTACTATTAAAGAAACAAGTATTATTTGCGGGAAAATTAACTTAAGGGGGGGGGGATTATTGTGAAATGAAGTGAAAAAAGTGAATTATTTTTATGGGAATACTTATATCTCAAAACTGAAGGTAATAGACGTGAACGTTGGTGTTTGGAATCTCCCTTAAACATAAAGAAACAAGCATTCTTTTAATTTTTTATTGTGGGCGGGGGCGGGGGTGGTGGCGGTAAATAAACTTAACTTCAGTGGGGTGTAGAAGGAGGTGAGACCAATTGATTTTACTGTTATTAATGTACTTATAAGGATCCTCCGTTGCTCAGGCGGCAGCGCGCCGGCCTCTCACAGCTGGGTTCCGTGGTTCAAATCCCGGTCACTCCATGTGACATTCATGCTGGACAAAACGGAGGCGGGCCAGGTTTTTCTCCGGACACTCCGGTTTTCCCTGTCATCAGCCATTCCAGCAACACATAATAATAATCATAATAATAATAGTAATAATATTCCGGACCGTTGTCAAATGTGCGGACCGCGCTGGAAACGGATCCTGGACGGGTAATGACTAAGAATGCAGTCCGGCCGCGGTTTCAGTGCCGCCAAGGCACCCAATATGACACCACGCCGGATCTCCTGAAGGATTTTATCCATATTTAAAATATTATAGGAAAAGATGGCAAAGATTTACGGACCCAACTGACCGGGAGGAATACCTGAGCCTAGCCCGGGAAGTACGAAATCGATTGCTGGAAAGGAAGATTTAAAAGTGGGAGGAAACGTGCCGTAAAATCATAGAAAACCAGTCAGATCGGGAATTTTGGTGGATTCTCGCAGAAAACGAGTCAGATCGCGAATTTCGGCGGATTATATATTTAATACAATAAGCATTCAATAATACATTTCAGTATAATACCGTAGCGAAGCACGGGTATCTTGCTAGTATATATATATACCAGGTGGCTCACGGACGCCGTACTTTCTACTTATAAATGTCCCGCATGCATAAGTGATGTGTGGGGTGTCTACCAACTGATTTTAACAGGGGAACTACTGCCAGCGGGCAGGTTATGTCAGAATATGAAGAGATAAGAAACAGAGTCACACTCGCAGCATGTTACTCAGCGCTGGCGGTCGAATGCACCCCTTGCATTAGTAAACATCGTTTTCGACCGCATAGTTCTAGGCTGGTGTATGGTAGAGCCGCACTATATTTACTGTCTACTTATCGCCAATGGCTAGTGTGTTCAGCAGCGACGAATACATAGACATTATTTTGACAACCCGGTCGGAATGCAATCGAAGCTCCAAACAGACGTATGCCTTCTACACAAGTATTTCACCGAACAGTATCGTTTTTGTTTCATACAAGCGACTCTTTTATCGAGTGGAATGTCTACACATGTATAAATTAACACGCGATTAAATTTCCTTTTCTGCATCTTTGGCGTGTTAACAAACAGTAGCGGCGATTAGGGGGTGGGGTGTGAAGGGAAAGTCGCCCCCGCCCCTAGCCACTTTGTGGAGTAAACATTACATATTCACTTTAGCCACCTGGAACTAGGAATTATTATTATTTGTTTTGCTAATTGCTTTACGTCGCACCGACACAGATAGGCCTTATGGCGACGATGGGATAGGAAAGGCCTAGGAGTTGGAAGGAAGCGGCCGTGTCCTTAATTAAGGTACAGCAACAGCATTTGCGTGGTGTGAAAATGGGAAACCACGGAAAACCATCTTCAGGGCTGCCCACAGTGGGATTCGAACCCGCGATCTCCCGGATGCAAGCTCACAGCGAATTATTTGCAAAAGAAACGTTATCTGTCCAAGCCTTTGTGTCTTATCAGCTAATTCTTTCCTTTATTTTCCTTAATTATTAACATAATTTTTGGCGGAAATAAGCACCAAATGCCGTTCGTCGCGGCTAACCGATTTGTATAGCACTACGGCAAGTAGTGGAGACTTTGCATGTGCTGTGGGGAAGGGTAGTAGGGGTATAATGTTTGTGCAAAGGTCGTGGACCCTGAGTTATAATTCACCGGTATGCCGCACGCATTCGTCAGTCTGACAGCCTCTTCAGTGTCTGTTAGTTCCTTAGTGTGTATTAAAATACTAAATAACTTTTAATTGCATGATCATGCCGTACTTCTATTTAATTGTACCGGCTGAGCTAGCTGTGGAGTTACGGCCGCTCAGCTGCGAGCTCGCACTCGGGAAATAGTGGTTTCGAATCCCACTGCCGGCAGCCCTGAAGACGATTTTCGGAAGTTCCCCATTTTCACATCAGGCAAATGCTGGGGCTGTACCTTAATTAAGGCCACGGCCGCTTCCATCTCATTCCTAGGCCTTTCCCGTCCCATCGTCACCATAAGACCTATCTGTGTCAGTGCGACGTAAAGTAAAATAGTAGAATATTTTTTACAATTACGTCGCACCGACACAGATAGGAATTATGGCTACGATGAGACAGGGAAGGGCTATGCGTGGAAAGGAAGCGGCCATGGCCTTAAATACGGTACAGCCTGGTGTGAAAATGGGAAACCACGGATAAGAGGACTGAAATATAAAAATGAACAAAAATGGCTGATATTAATGTCGAATACATTGTTTACGAGGTCGCTGAACTGTGTTACTCTGGATTGTCAAGTCGTATTTTAGCCGCAATCAGTATGGAGGGTGAAAATGGGGTGAAAATGAATGTTAAAAAACCGGATCATGGGTGTATGTGGGAATGATCCAGAATAGCTCGCATCGAAACTTGATACACATATGACTTACCATCTGGAAAATAATGCTATGGAGAAGAAACATCTCAACCTCCAATGGTGGTGGGGAATGGGAGGGGAGGCGATGCCATGTAAAAATAATGGAAAATAACCGATATTAATGTCGAATCTATTGTTTATATGTCGCTGAGACGAATTGTGACGCTCTGCACCGTTTAAGTCCACGTTCGGCCACCATTGGGACGGGGGTTAAGAGGGGCTTAAAATTAAATGGAAAAAAAATGACTGAGGTTAGTGTTGAATCCACTATTTATGGGGTCGTAAAGCTGATTGGGGATGGTCTCAGTGACAGTTGGATTCGTGTACGTCATATCTATAGCGCGACAGGTAAAATATTTATATAGTTATCACTTATTAAGCACAAATATTTACTCGAAAATTAAATAATCGAAAACTTGAAGTTAAACATATCTAAATAACTCCAAAACCGCAGAATAGATCTTAAAATATCAATCAATATCTCCATAATTAATTCTATAAAGATCACTTCCCATATAACTAGCTGGTATTACGAATCTTAAAGGTAAACAGTCCAAAACTACCCGGGCAACGCGGGGTAATACAGTTAGTTCCTGATAAAACCCCAGCCAAAAACGCATCCATGTTAGGACTATAGCAAATGTGGGAAAAACGACAACGTGGGAGAGACGTGCTACGCTCCCTTTAAAATAGATCAATATATATGTGACACCGAGTTTACTTTACACATATTCTTGAAAACGTACAGAGAACAAGCAGTCCACATTCTGGTTTAAGAACAAGGTTACTGCAGACAGATACCTGTCCTACCAGTCAAGACAGATGTCCCTGTTCCGGATGTGATGTGCTGGCTGACATGCAGACCCAGTTCTGGGGGATTTTCTCCAAGCACTGTGATGTATGGCATTGGACACTCGTGTACTGCACTCATTATGGTTATTTCCCCGTCCTTGACGGGTTGATCTTGTATCCATCCTGCCGTCCAGCGGAGACAGAGTTACAGTCATCTGACCCGTTGTCGCAACAGTACTTTACGGATCATACATTATCCCGGATTTAAACAAAATTCAAAACTAATACAAGTTTTTGTTTCATGCATCGCGCCATTAAGAAAGTTACCTTGCGTTGAGTGTGTTACTGTATTTAGGCTAGTTTAATTCGCTCTTTGTCTCCCCGGGACTAATAATTCGATTCAGAGTGCTTTTACCTTCACGAATTCATTTTGGAGAGGCAGAAAGAACAGGCCAGATACTGACATGGTGAAAGCGAGGGTAATACTTCAAAACACAATTTTCGACCTCACCTAGTGCAGAATTTTACCATGAAATTCTGAAAGGCAAGAATGAAAATAACATAAAAATTAAAATATGAAATCCAATCGATAAATCATTCAATCAAAAATCACGGATTTGTATTTAGGACTGTCGAGCAAATGGCAGGTTTCACAGTTCTAACAAAGATTCTCAGTGCAGAAATCAAAGTGGTGAGGATAAATCTGGATCTTACGCACTCTAGCCAGCAAAGTACGAGTGTTACCCAGCAATATGCTATATTCTTTATTATTATTATTATTATTATTATTATTATTATTATGCCCAACTAAGCAGCAATTTTGAAATTATTTAGCACTGTTTCTTCTATTCTTCCGAATATCTCTTCATTTATTCACTGAACACTTTTTAATGTTCTTCTGTCCATCTTCTATATAGGTATATTTCTCTTAGATTTCTACGAAAATTTATTTTTGAATACTTAACTATATTTTGTTTTGAATTATTTCTTCGGTTATACCAATTTCTTGTAGATCTCCGTTTATTTCCACCAACCAGTTGGTGTGGATTTTCAGGGATTTATATTTAGATATTCCTTTCAAACTCCGCTGTTATACATTCTGGATCGGTTTCAATCCAATTTTCATCGCAATTTTCTGATTGTATCTACGATTTTGTCTTTGAATTTGTAAATTTTCTTTAGTTTCTTTTCATCCAGATTCCATGCCTTGGTCCCAGAATTTTCCTCAGAATTCTACTCTCCTGTTTTTTGATGTGTTCTTATCGTCAGTTATCAGGGTTTCGGGTGCAATAAGTGTCTCTAATTTGATGAGTGTGTTGCTGTGTCGTAACTTTGCATTTTTTATATATTTTTTACTGTATCTATTACTCCAGGTCACCTTGTAAGCTCTTTGCAATGTAGCAGTTCTTTCTCCATTTGCTTCGTCATTTATCCCTGCGGGTTGAGTAATTGTACTTTGACACTTGAATTAATAATAATGGTATTTGTTCCTACGTCCCACCAACTAATTTTACGGCTTTTCGGAGACGCCGAGGTGCCGGGATTTTGTCCCGCAGGAGTTCTTTTAAGTGCCAGTAAACCTACCGACACGAGTCTGACGTATTTGAGCACCTTCAATTACCACTGGACTGAGCCAGGATCAAACCTGCCAGGTTGGGGTCAGAAAACCAGCGATTCAACCATCGGAGTCGCTCGGCCTGGTGATATATGAATTTATCTACTTGGAAGATCTTTTTTCAAATTTGGTGATTAATGGTTGATTGTCGAATCTTGATTCAATTCCTTCCTTACACTGCGTGTTTTGAAATAAAATTCCAGTTTTGCAATCTTTCATGAAGTTTTCCTATGTATTGGTCTCCCAATAATAATAATAATAATAATAATAATAATAATAATAATAATAATAATAATAATAATAATAATAATAATAATAATAATAATAATTGTTACCGTGTTTTAGTGGTAGGTAGAGGTGAAAGAAGGTGCGGGCGTGAACGGGTCTCAAACTACGGAATCAAAGTTAATGTAAAATTTAACAAGGTTATATTTTCTTTTCAAAAACAAAGAAATAACAAGCATGGCAGGTACAAAGTAGCAAATCAAAAGGGTAGTTACAATATTTACAGGATTTGGGCTTCGCGCCCTGACTTTACACTGCTTGGGCAATCAGCTCAGTTTTACCCCAAACACAAGTTTCAACAGAGGGGCAGAAAACCCCATTCATGCCTAGGAGCCCTTGCTCCAAATTACACTGAAAAGCCTCCTCGAGGCATACAACACTCAATTTTCAAAAGAGCCACTCGCTCTCAAATTTAAGCCTCGCCCAGGCCACACCAAACTCCACCTTCAAGTTGTCCTCACTGGACATAGACACAGGGGTAAAATACCCAACCTACTGAGGTCTATTAAATGAAAAGGGGCAATTACATGACCTCTAAAATAACAATTTGAGAGGAGGCGATCTTGCACTCCTAATACACTTGTTTTTAAAACCTAATCTGGCTCTAGGCCACTAATGCAAGGGCTAATCCCATACTACAGAGGTGACTTTAGAAAAGAGCAATTGATTTTACATTAACGAAGAATAGGTTGAGAAAATAAGTTCACCTCAAAACAATGTGAGTGGGAGCTCGAGAGGGTTAGCACTCTCTATCCCAATATGCAGCTTAAAAGAGAATAGATGAAAAGATTGGTTACATTTTAGGAAAAGGTTACATGGTGGAAACGCTTCGAACCCGCTCCGAGAGTTAAACTGCCAACCTAGCAAGAAAAGAAGTTATTAAGAGGCCATTACCTGGTGTTGAACAGCTGGAGAAGAAAGAGGCGCTTCCCGCCCCCTGCTATGTACTTTACACACTGAAAGATGGAACAGAAGTGGCCCGGAGACCCAAAAATCAGCAGTTTATATCCTCTCGCAGAAGGTTCGAGGCGTTAGGGGAATGAAAACACCCTCCCACAAATTCTTTATTGGCTAGGGTACAGAAACATATCCAAGTTGGGGGAAGATACATCGGATTGGTCGGAAATAACTCAAAGAAATTCGGGATTGGATAAATCTAAAACAAGGGGAAAAAGAGGGGTATACAGCCAACTTAAACAATAACAGCAAGAAATTTAGCAAAGAACAAACATTTGAAATAAAAATTTCTCCAACAAAATAGTTCTTTGACTCCGCACTAGGTTGCACTATTGATGATCTTCAGTAGTGTCCTCTAGAAGAGAAAGTTCACACTTCTTACTTCAAGCGAAACAAAAACACATCAAAAATGACACAGTTCAAAAACTCAAAGTTTTCCATGTGGTGACATCTTCAGAGAAAGTAGAGAATTAGTAGCGTAGATAAAGTTCAGACTTCCTCCAACAGAGGAGTTTCAACAGGCGCACATTTTAAATTAGCGGAGTGGAGGTGTACCGCCCGGTACAGACCTCCCCCCCCAAAAGTTCCTCCCGGGGTGACACATGAAATGTTTGAAAACAAGGTCCAAGTTTTGATGTAGATATGGAGATTAATTGCCAAAAAAAATTATAAGATTTTCTTAATTTGGTTTGATTCAGTTTCAAAATTTTGTTGTTGCAGGTGAAGTATAGTCTTTAAGTTTGTAGAAGTAGAATTCTGAAGATAAACTCTTAATACTCAAAAGTGATGAAAAATTTTGCAATGTCCACCAAATATTGCTGTTGAATTCCCAAGTGTAGTCATTACTTATAGTAACTGTTCATGTAGTTGATGTTGATGAAGTTGGATGGCCAGACCGGCCGTTGCAGCTTGCGTCCAAAGGAGGCCGCTCGGACCCCTCAAGTACCCTGAGATACCGCTCGCCCGCACTATGAGGGGAGCAGAGTTGTTGAAACACGCCGCGCCAGCGGTGAACATATACAGGCTGCGGGCAAGTAGCAGGTCGTGCGCCGCGCCTCAGCCTTGGCCGGGAGGAGAGCTCCGGCTCGCCGTGCACCTGACGTCCTCGCTGGAGAAGAGGGGGCCCGTCCTCTGCCCCAGTTGCTGCACGGCGCCGCGCGGCTGCGGGGGCACTGAAACATTAAAGCTAGGCGGCAGAATTGTGTTGGACCATCATGTTTCTTTTGAGGGCACAGGCATGTAGAGAGATTGAGGGGCCAGCGGCGTGCAGATATCCATGGCATTTCAACTAAGCCAGCCACTGTGTGTAGTGGAGCAGGAGACGGGAGCGTGGTAATGGCCGTGGCCAGGACAGGATGGCAGTTTAACAAATCGGGGGAGGTTTCACACAAATGCTTACATATAAAACAAAATAGAAGGAGCAGAATGCTTTAAGAGGGGAAACTCAAAAAAAAATATAACCTTCATATTCCTATCAAATTATATGAAGCAAGTTGACACAAAATTTACACCGGTTTCGCCTGGGACAGGTGAACTCTAAATATCCTCTCGGTGGCTGGATTACTTAACAATAAGGTAACCGGCGTAAGGAAATCAAGAATAATGCATGGCCCATGAAATCTGGGGGCAAGCTTGCCCGCGGGAACAAAGTTCTTGACCATCACCTGGTCACCTACCTTCAAAGTGGTGGGTCTCCGTCCACGATCATACCTTTCCCTAACCTTTTCATGAGATACCTTAAGATTGGCTTTAGCCTTCTTCCAAAGATCTTTAATGTTATCCGGATCTATTGTCTCGGGTAGAATGTCACTCAGAGACCAGAGGTTAGAGAGCGGCGTGTTGGGAACAAACTTGAACATCAAGGAAGCTGGAGTGAACTTATGAGATTCATGAACCGCCGAATTCAAAGCAAAAGCTAACCAATGCAGGGACGTGTCCCACCTAGAATGATCTTCATGATGATAGGCAATAAGTGCGGACCTGAGATTACGATTAACCCGTTCAGCCAGAGATGGTTGAGGGTAATAAGCAGAAGTAGTTACATGAGAGATGGATAAGTCAAAACAGAATTTACGAAAAAGATTTGATGTGAACGCCTTAGCATTATCAGACACAATATATTGGCACGGACCAAAAGAAGCAAAAATAGAATTTAGGCAAGTAATGGTGGACTGAGCGGTAGCCAGCTTAGTCGGAAATAACCAAGAAAATCTGGTAAAACCATCTACGCATACAAAGATGAACTTGTTAGCATTACCCTTTGACTGGGGGAAGGGTCCTACATAATCAATATACAGGCGTTCCATGGGGCGCGACGCTTGCTGAGAAGACAAGAGGCCTACCTTGGTGGACATGGTCGGTTTACTAAGCAAACAGGATTTACAAGCCTTTACTAGTTCACGGATTTCACCGTCCATACCTTTCCAGATGAACATTTCACGAATCTTTTCACGAGTTTTAAAGATACCAAGATGCCCTCCTAATGGGGTCTCATGATAATACTTGAAGATCATAGGTACAAGAACCGCTGGAACAACAACTTTCATCATCTTATCATGCCTCGAAGGGCAACATAGAACACCATTCCTCAGAACATAAGGGACAACATGTTCCCCAGAAGAAAGGGTTTCCATTATCGGAGCCAGCGTCGGATCTTCACGTTGGTATTTCTCGATATCCCTAAAGAGCATGGGAGCATCTGTTAGGATGGCGTTAACCTCAGATAGTATGGACTCGGAAGGTGATGAACTGTCGACCGGTTCATGGGTCTCGACGTCGTTAGAAAACATACGGCTGAGTCCATCAGCAACAACATTTTCGGTACCTCTGATATGTCTAACATCAAACTGGAAGGCAGAAATACGAATGGCCCGGCGGGCTATACGACCAGTACGACGCGGCCTACCTAAGACCCAGCTTAGGGCTTGATTATCTGTCTCCAGGTCGAATTTGACATGTTCTAGATAGAGACGGAACTTCTCTAAGGCGAATAAGACTGCCAAACCTTCGAGCTCATAGATGGAATACTTGGCTTCTTGAGCCGACAATGTCCTAGACGCATAGGCGATGGGTCGCCTCCCTAGTTCAGTCTCTTGAAGAAGGACTGCAGCTACTGCTGACGACGATGCGTCGGTTTGGACAATGAATTTCTTCGAGAAATCAGGCATAGCAAGGACAGGGGCATTACAAAGAGCTAATTTAAGGTCTTCAAAAGCGGCTTGTTGAGAAGGTCCCCACTCGAATTTGATGCCTTTCCTACGAAGAAGGTTTAAGGGCGCCGCTCTATTAGCGAAGTTAGGAATAAACTTCCTGAAGAAATTCACCATACCAATGAACCTGGCGATACCTTTAATGTCCTTGGGAGGTTTAAAATCCCGGATGGCCTGGGTTCTAGAATGATCGACTGCTACACCATCAGGTGACACAATATGCCCTAGGAATGACATAGAGGGCTTAGCAAAGGCAACCTTGGACAACTTAACAGTTAACCCAGCCTTACGAAGGCGATCGAGAACTTCTCGCAGATGATCTAGATGTTCTTCAAAAGTCTCTGAAAATACGACGACATCATCCAAGTAGTGATATAAGTACTCAAACTTGATGTCGGAGAAGACCCTATCTAGTAGCCTAGTGAGTACAGCTGCTCCCGTGGGGAGCCCGAAAGGCACGCGGTTGTATTCGTATAAATTCCAGTCCGTGGCAAACGCTGTAAGATGTTTAGACTCTTCGGCAAGGGGAATTTGATTATAGGCCTGATTCAAGTCCAAGATAGTAAAGAACTTGGCCTTACGAAACCATGAAAAACAAGAATGAAGGTCAGGAAGGGGCACAGATTGCAACACCACCTTCCGATTGAGAGCCCTATAATCAATTACAGGCCTGAAGCCTCCTTGGGGTTTCGGAACTAGAAAAATAGGCGAAGAATACGCCGACTTAGAGGGCCTAATAATACCATCCTTCAACATCTGATCGATGATTTCTTTTAGAGCCTTCATTTTAGGTGGAGATAGCCTATACGGTGGAAAACGGACAGGAATCGAATCCGTGACCTCAATTTTGTATTCGATCAGGTCAGTAACACCAAGAGTATCAGAGAACACCTCGGGAAACGACTGACACAATTTGCGAATACTATCAGCCTGCTCCTCAGGTAGATGTCTAAGGTCTAACAACATCTCATCCTGGGTAGGCGAAATAGAAGAACGTGATGCAGAATTACACTTTAATAGAGGGATATTACAATTAGAGGCAAATTTGAAAGTGCAAGACCTACTCTGAAGATCGATCACAAGACCAGTGTGAGAAATAAAGTCCGCTCCCAATATAATGGGGCAAGACAAGTGCTTGGCCACAAACAATTTAACTTTCCATGTGAATTTAAAAATACGAATTTTGACATATAAGGAACCGAGAATTTCTAATGGAGAGGAATTAGCCGAAACGTATTGGATCGCCGACAAACAATAGTTAGGAAGCTTACAAACAGATTTCAATTTTGAATACCAATCAGCCGAAATAATAGAACAAACACTACCTGAATTTAAGAGAGCTGTTATAGGCTCGTTATTTAACTCAATTTTGAGAAAGGGGACCGGTGCGGGGGTATCCGCCGTAATCCTAAGACACTCTTTGGGACCTTCAAAAGATGAATTTGAAAATTGCTCGTTCCCTGAATTTACAACCTGTTTACCAGGGGCTGAGTCTCGGGAAGATGGATTAGTCGACTCAGCCGAAGCCACTAGTCACTTTTTATTATTGGCATAGGTGGAATTTGCACCAGAAGTTGAGCAGGAGGGGGTGCTATTTGAATTGGGACAATTCTTGGCAATATGTGAGAAAGCCCCACATTTAAAACAGCCTTGTGCTGAACCAGCTCCATTATTTGCCCTACTAGTTTTGACCAATGGACATTTATTGCGAAGATGGTCAGACGACCCGCAAGCATAACATTTACGGGGTGTGACTGGTCGGCGAGGTGGAGGCCGAGTATTACTAAACGAGGGAGGGGGTTCTTTTGCCACACGCAAAGAATCGGCGTACCTAACTCCTTCCGCTGAGACGGCCAACGCTTCAAGTTCAGAGAAAGTCTACGGGCATGCCGCGAAACACAAATATGACCTATAAGATGGTGAAATGCCTTCTACAATGGCTTGTACAATCTGGTCCTCAGGGAAGTGCAGAGCAAACACCCTAGTATAAAACTTAATGTCCTGTATGAAATCAGCCAAGTTTTCATCCAAGCGTTGTACACGGTAATAGTACTTCTGAATAAGGGAAGACCTGGCCCTAGCCGGGATGAAGTTAGCTAGCAAATGGGCATGGAAATCCTCAATAGATGATTGCTCGGCAATGGCTCTTACGATTTTATCTGAGAGAATACCAATAGCATACGGATAGATAATTTGCAAAATTTGACATGGAGAAAGAGAAAACACAAGTGCATGATCCTGAAATTCAACTAAAAAATCTTAAAAATGAAATTACATCACTGGTGGTATTAACGGAAAACTTAGAGATACCTCTGAGCAACATTGCCAATGGATGAGGCAAGCTGCTAAACCCGGGTGACATAGTAGGTAAAGGTTTCAATGGCAAGGAAGTTAATTCAGAACGGATGTTACTCAACGATGCACGGCGTTCAGACTCGTTGTCCAATGGGGCAGAGATAGTTTGAGCAGCGAGGGTTTTCCTATTTACTTCTCCCTTAGGAGGTTCTTCCTCGCTACCTACATTCACTATGGTGGGTTGATCAGATTTGGGAGGAACTTCCCCAGTTAACAATTGAGTGACCTTACTAGATAATTCGGAAATATTTTCCAGGAGCGTACTAGCTTCCTTCCTCTGAACGTCATTCAGTTTTAGAGACAACAGATCGTTAACCCTATTCGAAAAATGATATAGCCTAGCTTGCACACGCTTAATTTGATTCGGAGAGGGATCATTTTCATCAAAAAAACTAACTACAGAAGCTAGCCCAGTAATATTCTCGACGATCGTGGAAAGAGAGTCGTCAATATCTTTCTCTCCCAATGTGGGGATGGAAATGGGCAGATCAAGGGACTCTCTAAGCTTATTTGTATCTACTGCAACCGTGCCTCCAGATTGCACATTTCTAATAGTCAATTCGTAGATCAACTCCTCCTTGCGCAAATAGTTAAGATGGAGAACATCGCGAGGGCCGGGCATGATGACAGAACAATTTTGAAAAAGTCAAAAAATTCCAGCAACTGAGAAAATTGTTAGAGTTCGGAACAAAACAATGTTTAGCCGTCAAAAGGGGCTAAATTGAGACCCATTCAACCACGCTCTGCTACCACTTGTTACCGTGTTTTAGTGGTAGGTAGGGGTGAAAGAAGGTGCGGGCGTGAACCTGTCTCAAACTACGGAATCAAAGTTAATGTAAAATTTAACAAGGTTATATTTTCTTTTCAAAAACAAAGAAATAACAAGCATGGCAGGTACAAAGTAGCAAATCAAAAGGGTAGTTACAATATTTACAGGATTTGGGCTTCGCGCCCTGACTTTACACTGCTTGGGCAATCAGCTCAGTTTTACCCCAAACACAAGTTTCAACAGAGGGGCAGAAAACCCCATTCATGCCTAGGAGCCCTTGCTCCAAATTACACTGAAAAGCCTCCTCGAGGCATACAACACTCAATTTTCAAAAGAGCCACTCGCTCTCAAATTTAAGCCTCGCCCAGGCCACACCAAACTCCACCTTCAAGTTGTCCTCACTGGACATAGACACAGGGGTAAAATACCCAACCTACTGAGGTCTATTAAATGAAAAGGGGCAATTACATGACCTCTAAAATAACAATTTGAGAGGAGGCGATCTTGCACTCCTAATACACTTGTTTTTAAAACCTAATCTGGCTTTAGGCCACTAATGCAAGGGCTAATCCCATACTACAGAGGTGACTTTAGAAAAGAGCAATTGATTTTACATTAACGAAGAATAGGTTGAGAAAATAAGTTCACCTCAAAACAATGTGAGTGGGAGCTCGAGAGGGTTAGCACTCTCTATCCCAATATGCAGCTTAAAAGAGAATAGATGAAAAGATTGGTTACATTTTAGGAAAAGGTTACATGGTGGAAACGCTTCGAACCCGCTCCGAGAGTTAAACTGCCAACCTAGCAAGAAAAGAAGTTATTAAGAGGCCATTACCTGGTGTTGAACAGCTGGAGAAGAAAGAGGCGCTTCCCGCCCCCTGCTATGTACTTTACACACTGAAAGATGGAACAGAAGTGGCCCGGAGACCCAAAAATCAGCAGTTTATATCCTCTCGCAGAAGGTTCGAGGCGTTAGGGGAATGAAAACACCCTCCCGCAAATTCTTTATTGGCTAGGGTACAGAAACATATCCAAGTTGGGGGAAGATACATCGGATTGGTCGGAAATAACTCAAAGAAATTCGGGATTGGATAAATCTAAAACAAGGGGAAAAAGAGGGGTATACAGCCAACTTAAACAATAACAGAAAGAAATTTAGCAAAGAACAAACATTTGAAATAAAATTTCTCCAACAAAATAGTTCTTTGACTCCGCACTAGGTTGCACTATTGTTGATCTTCAGTAGTGTCCTCTAGAAGAGAAAGTTCACACTTCTTACTTCAAGCGAAACAAAAACACATTAAAAATGACACAGTTCAAAAACTCAAAGTTTCCCATGTGGTGACATCTTCAGAGAAAGTAGAGAATTAGTAGCGTAGATAAAGTTCAGACTTCCTCCAACAGAGGAGTTTCATCAGGCGCACATTTTAAATTAGCGGAGTGGAGGTGTACCGCCCGGTACAATAATAATAATAATAATAATAATAATAATAATAATAATAATAATAATAATAATAATAACTAGCAGTTTCCCGCTGGCTCCGCCCGCAACGTAGAAAGTATGGTGTTGTTCGTTACTATCCTCACGGATGTATTTGCAAAGTTTCGAGTTAATGAAATAAAGCACATGACCTGCTGTGGTAACAGAATGTAATATCGTCCCTGCTCTGGCAAACTAACGAATCTGCAAATTGTCAAAAGGTTAGGAGAGCTGAAAGAAGTTGTGATTACTCATGTCAAATCAATTTTTATATTTAATTATTGGTTTTATGTGTTAGGCATACAGAACGAACTGCAGATGTGAGACTTTGTCAGAGGGTAGACAATATATAAAAAACAAAATCTAGACCAGAACTTCAGAACTAGAGATTCCTTAGTTTGTCAGTTTCGCTAGTTTGCCAGAGTGGGGACGATATTATGTCAACAAAACACTTGAAAATATATCACACAAAGAAATTGAATTAAACATGCCTTGGAACAACACTACGCGCTGAACTGTTAAAAAGTCATTCATAGATATTCGTCATGGAGACAAATGTACTCATAACTTTTCTCAGAATCTACCAATTTAAGCGCTTGATTCACTGAGTGTTTTTAGAACACAACGAATTGCGTACCTCAATTAGAACGAAAGATATGATTGCTTCAATGAGAAAAAACGTTGAAGAAATGAGACGTCAAATTGAATGTGCACTCATAACTTTCCTCAGAATCAACCAGTTTGAATAGTTAAGAGCTAAAATGAAAGAGGTTTATCCTCTGAGAGTTCTTAGGCCAAAACGAACTCCGTACCTCAATTGGAACCAAAGATATGATTGCTTCAAAGAGACAAAAAATTGAAAAAATAAAATAATTTGAGGAAGGCGGCAGTTAAGTGATTTATAGTACCTGATGACAAATCTGTGCATGAATACCTTTCAGTTAAAAAATGAAGGAAGTCGACCGGATAGAATGGCCGGACTGACTGACTTCAGTTTTCATAAATTTTTTAATATATAGATGATGATAATAATAATAATAATAATAATAATAATAATAATAATAATAATAATAACAACAACAATCAGTATCGTATTAAGATTGAGGAAGAAAGTATAGCTATCTACAGGATATGCGATACACATCAGTTTGATTTACACACATCTGACTGTTTTTCTTAATTTTATGTTTTACCTGTTCCGATTTGTGACCATTTTAATATAATTGAAATTCTAGAATGCGATACACATCAGTTTGATTTACACACATCTGATTGTTTTTCTTAATTTTATGTTTTACCTGTTCCGATTTGTGATCATTTTAATATAATTGAAATTCTAGATGCTCTTTGACAATTTCTTTAACCGTGTTTCTAGAGAACAGTGGGAGTTAAAATTTGAGGAAGAATATGCTTCTTTCGTTGGTCCTTGTGGAAAATCCATGCCACGATACTTTAATGAATGATTTGAAATACTAATAACTTCGATGATATATATCGCACTCATGCACTTCTTTTATCAGGCGACGCACTTTGATTTGAGACCACTCCCGCTCTCCAGTGACGTCATCCGGCCTTGATAGCACATGAACGATCAGCATGTTTAACTGGCAGTGCGCCGCGCGTGGTACATTATCATAGCTTCGGTTCTCGTTCTGATAAAACGCTCTTCTTGGTATTAAAATACTACGATGGATCAGCTGCGGCGATTACATCTTTAATAAAAATTGCGGAATGCCGAATTCACACAATATCGCAACATTCATATCAGACTTTACGAAAATGATATTTAAAAAATGACTTTTAAATGGATGACAAATACATCTGAAACTTTCTCCCGTTCATTACGTCGTATCAATAAAAGACATCTAAATGGTTAATAAACTGAATAGAGAAGCTAAGATGATTCGAAAGAGCCGTCGATGACTGCTCCAGAGCAGAAACGAGATGAACGCGTGTGAGTCACAGCCAAATATGTGTTGAGCAAGCGAACTGCGTGGTGCATAATGAAGCGAACGGGACGGAGGGCTCTGAGATCAAAAGTGAAGTTCCGTAAGAGCTACCAAGGGCTGCCAAATGGAATCGGCATTTGATTTTGTTTCGAGGCAGTTCAGTTGATGGTCTTGAAATGTCTTGTGGCTGTTGTTCGTGGAATCTGATTTGATGAACTTGAAACTGTGTCTGTCATTACATTATTTATTTTAAATAAATTGAACTGAAGCAAGAATATTGACAAAAACTGCAGTCATTGTACATTAAAGTTACCTGGCACTAGAAAAATTGCCAACCACAGGATGTGATGACAAGCCCACCGGGCTTATGATCTTCGATTTCTCGAGTGTACGGCCGCATATCCTTCTTGACTCATTTTACGGATTAGGGAATCCAGAGTGCGATGTGTGCATTTAATAAATGGATGTCATGCAATTCTCGAACATATTTGGCGTAGAATTGGTCTTTCGCATAGTTCGTGTAGTGATTCCCGCGGAGAAGTTCGAGCGCCACACAGGGATGTATAACACTTCAGTTTTACAACGTCGGATCAATAAAAGACATCTAAATGGTTAATAAACCGTTAGAAAGGTGAAAATATCATTTGAAACAAGTTTCAATTGTCAATGATGTCATGGTGAGTGGTGGGAGGCCTCCACCATTTTGCCTAGCAGTTCCACCCTGCCCGTCGCGACGCACTAAAATTTGTATAGCTCGCGACTCCGTGACGCTAGAGCTGTGAGTGATATCGTTACATTTGTCTTGTATAGTGTTAACGTACTGGATTCCAAGGGTTACATTTGCTTGCATAACATCCATAACTTCGTGGCAAGATCAGTTGAAATGTCAACAATTTCGTTTAGTTAGATTTATATAAATAAAGTTTAAGGGGGTCCGCTGTTTGTAATTTCGTTTGTTTTCCCAATTTTTTATACATTTATCCCTTTTAGGTCAACTCAAGACCGTATAAGTGGTTTTTAGCTTTCTTGTCTGTTTGTTTGTCCGTCTGTTCCACCAGCACGACGAAACGGCTAGATAGATCTCGACCAAACTTCATAATTAGAGTATACTCATCCAGGGGAAGGTTTAAATATGCATATTATTTTAAAAATCACTGAATATGCTTTATAGGAAAACCAGAAGTGTTTTCTTCAATTTTCTCTTATACTATTGATTTTATGAAACAAGGGACACTGTTGAGTGGGCCTCTAATTAGGGACCTTAAGAAGAGGTTAGTAAAGTACTTTGTGTGGAATGTGGCGCTTTATGGGGCTGAGACTTGGACGTTGAGAAAAGAGGAAGAAAGAAGACTAGAATCATTTGAAATGTGGATCTGGCGGAAGATGGAGAAAATCAGCTGGCAGGAAAAAGTAAGGAATGAAGAAGTATTAAAGAGTGGGTGAAAGAAGGAGAACGATATTGGAATGCATTGAAAGACGGAAGAAAAATTGATGAGGCTACTGTTTGCGACAAAATTGTTTAATAACCGATTTTGACAAATTTTTATACATTTATCCCTTTTAGGTCAACTCAAGACCGTATAAGTGGTTTTTGGCTTTCTCGTCTGTTTGTTTGTTCGTCTGTTCCACCAGCACGACGAAAGGGAAGATGCACGGAAAACTGAAGAGAGGAAGGAAGAGGTATCAGCTAGTAGACAGTGTAAAGGTAAATAGAAGCTATTGGAAAACAAAGAGAATGGCTGAGGACAGAACAGCGTGGAGAATTCATGCGAAGACCTGCCTATAGGCAGACCACTAGTGATAATGATGATGATGATGATGATGATGATGATGACTATTGATTTTGTGTAAAATCCGTGGACTATATGGGAAACATCCCTGCATTTTAAACAATTTTTGCTATGAGGATAATTTCACTTATTCTTTAAATGACAGAGAAAATTACTATTTTTCTGGGCTTTCATGGTCTACGCTGAGTGACCGACATACCGACAACGAACGTACCGGTTACCATGGCAAAGTCTCTGGCTGCTTGCCAGCAGAGAAGTAACGTAATGCCATTTTCGTCATCATTCCTGTAATCTTGCGGTTGTTCGTTGAGTCGAAGGTGGTAGCGACGTCAAGCTGCCGTTCTGCAGGATATCTGCGGAATACCGTTGGTGGTTAAGATCGTCTTCGGATTTCACTAAAGGGAGCTGTTAATGTTTGAATAGTACTGCAGATCTTAACCCATAACTTCACACCGTAAGGTGTTTCTGGTATTTGGTATAATTTTTAATGTATTTCTCTTCTACTTCTATTTTCTGCTTTATTTCCTTGCCTCAGCCTTGCCCCTTTAGGCTTAAATAATAACACCATAATTCATCTCCTTATATATTTACCTAAGTTTCCCTGCGGCTAAATCTCTCTTCTGTTACCGCTTTCTTAAATCCGTAAATAGATCACAATTCAGTGAAGGACATTTCATGTTTCAATTCATGCACTTGGTATTTACATATTTGTGCTATCTGGCTGACCTCAGCTATAATTCTATTGTCTATTAATGACTATTCTTAACTGTATTACTTCCTTCTTTAGTTTCCTCGTCTGTATGCATGGGATAATCCTGAAACCTGGACACTGTTTCGTTTGATGAGAAATTCCAATCTGTTCAAATGTATAGCTTTTGGCCCCGGAAAATATCGAAATATGGAGGCAATTTTAATGACAGTTCAGACCTTCGTTTCGGGGTAAATGCTGGTTGAACGGAAGGTCATATCACAAAACAGATTACACAATCACAGCTCAATTTGGTCGTATGACCTTTTGTCGTATCCTGATTCTTTATACGTTGGATAGAGCTGCATTGCGCGATTATAGTCAAATCTCTAACTAGATTGTGACTGGTATTAGGAAAGTGGGCCTATCTTTATAATGAAAACTCCCCATCTCTGTTATGAATGGTGGTTGGAAAGTGAGCCTGCCGTTATAGTAAATTCTCCCGAACTTGATTTTGAATGGCAGTAGGAAATGTGGCCTGTCATCATCATCAAAACTATCCAACACGCACCTTACATCGGAAACAACGTATGGGAGTCCTCCCCGTTTGGTTTTATGGACTGCACTAAGAGGCATGCAATTTAATATACAGTAATCTTACTCACTGCGTGTACAGTCATTTTCGTAGAGATCCGTATACAAGGTAGAATACCGTATCAAAACAAGGTAGAATACTATAGTGAAGCATTTGTATATTTGCTAGTTTTCAGGGAGACGGAAGAAAAATCTGAGAAATAGAGTAAGCCCAAGAAGTCGGCATGAACACTCGCCAGAGATTACCGGCAAATGAGGGCGGGCTTACAGCCTAGCAATTCCACCCTGCTCGTTCAACCTGTGCTCTGGGAGTCAGCCGTAGTCCCTGTGCACTCTCGCAGACCAAAATAAATCTATTTCGTCTGACAAAAGTATTACCGTAAGTTCAGTATATTTGATTGAGGAAACAAATATTTAGTCTTTAAGGAGAGTATCTGCCTGCTGTCATTTCTTGATGGATACAGCACTTTTGCATCCATCTCTTAGCACAGGCCAGAGTAAAGTGTAGCTTCCACCGAAGTCCCAGTCAACATCCATGGCTGTGACAATATGGAAGCTGCTGGGGTATGGGTAGTGCTGAGTAATGACATTCAGAGCACGACTAGTGCATCTGAGTGTTATGAAAGGTGCTGCTCATAGGGTCAGTCGTGCTGCAATAGTACTTTCTGACCCAGTGAGGAAAGTAATGGCAAACTACCTCACTCCTCATCTTGCCTAGTATGCCTCATTTTGGTGCTGCCATTGGTTTTTGGGGTTTCTTTATAACCGCATAACCTTTGGTGGTGCTATTTGAGGATCCAACCAGCCTCTGGGCTGATGACCTAACAGACAGACAAGGAGAGTATTACTTGCCTAAAATAATGCATAATACCAACAGCAGTCTATATGTTTTTTTTTATGCCTGCTCTACAATGTAGTTTCAAATAACAATAGTTTTGGTTACATTTCTTTCTTTCCCTCTCCAGCGAATGATGAGAACTGTTGAATTTTGGGTGCCGTATCTGTGTTTGGCTGCTGTGTTCTTCACCTACACTACTTTTCATTTGAAAAATATTTTGATATTCGTTTATTCTTATATTTACATGTTCACTTGACGATATTTCTTCTTCATAATACACACTGATACTGTTACCATAGTGATTAGCGAGGTAGTAGGACCGATGCGGTACCTTACAGCATTTCTTTGACACATTATGAGTTTGAATCTTACCACGGGAAGGCGGGAGTACATGGTTTCATGTTTCTCACAACAAGCAAATTTCATGATTTTACCTTAATAAAGGCATCGAAAATATTTTCTTGTCACTGTGACGTGAAAATGGAAAAATATAACTTAAATAGAATAACACGAAAATTATAAAAACGAATTTTGCATTGGAAATGTGTTAGAAATATTCTCCACACTCACCCGCGACCAATCACAAGGACGATCCATGACTATATAATGAAGGACATTTGAGATACAGAGACTTGTTTACTCTGTTATTATTAGCACACGAGGCTTAATTTGTCAGGACAACCTCATTCGCATCTCAGTAAGGCTATTATATTTCAAATTCTGTTCAATGTAAGCAAAATCTTTAAAATATATAGCATGTCCCTATTATTCGGTTTCCATGTAATATTGTGAGTCATGTTCGTATGACCATGATACTACTACAAATTTACAATGTTATCATACATTAAACTTAAAAAGAACGCTGAGATGTAACGATAGTTTCATCTGCGAAATCACCTTTGTGTTGCAGAATATAATTTATTGCAACTGTTAACTGATGTTCAGTTCACTGTAGAAATTATTATAATTCTATTGATTTTTCATGCTACTAACTAGTTTTTTGACTATATTCGGAGACGTCGAGGTGCCGAAATTTTGTCCCACAGGAGTTCTTTTACGATCCACTAACTTTACCGAGACCAGACTGAGCCAGGATCGAACCCGCCAAGTGCACCACTCAGTCCGGCTGTATAAATTGTCCTCGAATTGTCCGTATTTGACCTGTTGTGAGTAAATTCTTCTTATTCTTTTTCTGTTTACCCTCCAGGGTCGGTTATTCCCTCGGACTCAGCGAGGGATCCCACCTCTACCTCCTCAAGGGCAGTGTCCTGCAGCTTCAGACTCTGGGTCGGGGAATACGACTGGGGAGTATGACTAGTACCTCGCCCAGGTGGCCTCACCTGCTATGCTGAACAGGAGCCTTGTGGGGGAAGGGAAGATTGGAAGGGATAGACAAGGAAGAGGGAAGAAAGCGGCCGTGGCCGTAAGTTCTTCTGGAGAACTGGGAAACCACGCGGAAAACCACTTCCAGGATGACTGAGGTGGGAATCTATCCCACCTCTACTCAGTTGACCTCCCGAGGCTAAGTTGACCCCGTTCCAGCCCTCGTACCACTTTTCAAATTCCGTGGCAGAGCAGGGAATCGAACCCGGGCCTCCGGGGGTGGCAGCTAATCACACTAACCACTACACCACAGAGGCGGATGGGGGTAAATCCTAACAAACGTTTCTTGTGTTATGTCGTTTATAATCTGTTTCATTGTTCATATAACCCTTAAATTTAATCATTAATCCTTAGATCTGAAAAAATACAAAAGACATTAGATGAGGTATATATCTTATTCCAAGCAGTGAGTAGTACTGCACTACGTAAAACGGTATTGTGTCTCGTTAGCTGATAGTCACTAGAAAGGAATTGAGGGCACACGCAGGTCACGGAGGTCAGCAAACTGAAAGGCGAGGCATTCTCTTGGTTATCCGGAAGTGTCGTCTCTAACCCGGCATCTCTCTGCGGCTGGTAGTGTAACCACTCATTGAAATCTCCAATAAATTTCTAGGTGACATACTTGGGTCTTGCTTTGTGAGTAATTACATTCCTAACCCTCCCATACTCAACCACTTTTTGTATCACATGTGTACACTCAGAATATTGTGTATCCATTGCCCTGATGATATGTTTGTGACGAAATATTATTATACTGTATTAATGGTTTGTCCCTGTGGGATATCTGGTACCCGTCAGTTATGTCCAATGAGACATTTGGTGCCGTTCAAAATACGCATTCCAAAATTTCGTTTCCAGACTATTCGAACCAAAACGTTCACTCAAGCAAAAATGCCCAGTCCCAAAATATTGTCTGTCTCTCACTTTCTGAATGTTGTCCACTATCCTTGTATTATGTTATGGTTAATGCTGCGTAATGAGTTCAAAATGGTCAATATACACTCTTTCAAATAGTTCTTCCTTTAATGAATAATGGAAGAAATAATTTACACCAAAAATAAACCAGTTCTTGGTTATGGGAACTCAAACCATACATTTCCGGACATGCGCGCACTCTTGAAATATAATGCGTTGTTCCATCTTTACTGCGTAGTCGGTGTTGTCAATGCTTTTTTAATCACATCGAGTCCGTTGGAGTTACCCTTTTGGTCACCTCCTACGACACACTGGAAATGCCGTAGTTGTATTCTACTACCTTCACCCTCAGAGAAGTTAGATGTTGTTCCCTCTCGCAGACCCAGAAAATGTTATTAAGTGTCAATCACCAAATCCCCTGACATGCAAGGGTAAACATGCGAGTGACATCGTTCCTCTCTCGGGAACTAGTTGCTAACATCCTGAGACCCGGACGATTTTGACTTTGAATACGTCTGAAATTTCGGAGCCATAGATGGATGCATAAATTTTGTCTTTGTTGGTGGCTAAGTTAGAAATTTGAGCCCTATTTCGCACTTAACTACTGTTACAATTTTTTTTTTTGCTAGTTGCTTTACGTCGCACCGACACAGATAGGTCTTATGGCGACGATGGGATAGGAAATGGCTGGGAGTGGGAAGGAAGCGGCCGTGGCCTTAATTAAGGTACAGCCCCAGCATTTGCCTGGTGTGAAAATGGGAAACCACGGAAAGCCATCTTCAGGGCTGCCGACAGTGGGGTTCGAACCAACTATCTCCCGAATACTGGATACTGGCCGCACTTAAGCGACTGCAGCTATCGAGCTCGGTGTTACAAAATTAAGCAACACAACAGCTAATAATAATAATAATAATAATAATAATAATAATAATAATAATAATAATGGTCACGGAAACTTTAATTCAGAAACTAACCCTAGCGCGTAAATTCTCTATATGAAAGCTAAAGATTTGACTCAGTTACTCACTCACTCGTTCACTAATTCTCACGCTTCCCATGCAGCTGTAATTTGACACACGTTTTCCTTATAAGCTAATGAAAGTAAAGCTGCTTTATTCCGATATTTGTGATAAAACGGGTGAATTAGAGGTAACTACCTCAAACTCAATGTCACTAAATAGCACACTTCCAATAAAGGTGGATGGCTGAAATTAGGCTCAAAGATTTTGTAAGCTTATTAAGAAACATAAGGCTATTTAATTCTGATATTTTGTAACTAAGGGGGTGAAATACATGTACCTACCCTGATTGAAACATTTAGTTCTCACAGTTTCCAGGAAGTTAGAGACCTAAAATTTTGTACGAATGTTCCTCATAAGTTAATTAGGAAAAGTGAAGATGTTTCACACCGGTGTTTTGTGACTAAAGGGGTCGAATAGGAGTAACTACCCTAATGACTATATCACTGATTATCTCAGTTCCCATGAAGCTAGACTGCTTGAATTTGGCACAAATGTTACTCATAATTTAATTAAGAAAATTAAAGGTATGTAATTGTGATGGCTTTTTTATATAAGGGGTGAAATCGCGATGTACTACCCTAAAAAGTATCACTAATTCTCACACTTCCCACTGTATCATTTCAGACTTCACGCAATGTTAGAAGTCTGAAATTTAGCACAGTGTCTCTTGTAAGGCAATTAAAAAATGTAAAGATATTTCATTCCGATATTTTGTTTCATAGCTTCATATAGGCTACTCTTTACAAAGGTTTAGATGTTGAAAATGCTGTAAGTTTGTTCTTACAATTCTCTCGACAAATTATAGCAGTCATTTTTATCTCCGGGTGCAAAAACGAATTCATAATACAGAAAATTAATTGAAATGTTGCCCGGGTGTGTGATGGTGTGGTTGGAAGGTGAAGGGCATGCCTAGCCCCGCTCAACTGATATCGTTGCCATTCATCCAAACGCCGTCGCTCGCTTCATGTGCAGCTCCCGCGTTCTTCTCAGACCTTTTTAATCGGTAATGAATGACGGTAGCATTATTAATGGTTCTTTCCGTTTTCATTGACGGCGAGTGGGATTTAGGCTAATAAGGGCATGGAGTAATTTAATACCCTTTGCGAATAATGGGCATTAAGCTAGTTATAATATAAGCAGAAAAATGACCATTTAACTCAACTCTAAAACTAACCCTAATACGTAATTATTATAATCTAAGTACGACAATAATTGACCTACTCCAATATTTATACCTTGGACATTCCACGGGTCGTTTTGATGAATCAAGCAAGTACTTTGAGCAATCCACAATAGGCCTAAATTGTTTTAATAAGGGAATTCTCGTCTCTAATATTGAATAGAAGTGAATTTCAATTGAATTTATTAATAATTTACGTGACACTGAGGCTGAAAAGCCCCTTTATATAGCGTCATCATGTGAACATATACAGATTTATTAACGTACTAACTAAATGTTTATAATATTAAATTAAACATTAAACTTGAAAATGAATTAAAACACTGATTTCAAATCCAGTAAAATTATATCATGCAATATATATAAAGTAAAAATATAAAACATTGAGCCTATTTATTATTTTAGACTACAAGAATCTAAAGAATCTAAAGCGAAAGCAGAGAGTAAAACAATTCTCTAAGAAATATAGATATTTCAGATTGTTAGACACAAGAATGCGTGATCTCAGCCCCTTGAGTACTCCTCTAGGAAGGTAGATGCCAAGGACTGCTTTATTTGAGTACAGTTGGTGTTATTTGCGAAACGGTGAAGATTAAAGATGTTAAAGATAAGTAATGCAGTGCAAAGAAAGGAGTTGTTAAATTTAGTGGTACGATGGGGGGGAATATGAAGGGTAGTTTTTGTAAACCTATTGAGAGGGAAGGATATTCATGAACTACCTGCAAAGATTTCGAAAACGTCGTTGTTGGTACTGGTGCGGTGAGAGAACAACCACATCGTGTACTGCGGTGATGATGTGATCAGAGGAATTTAATGTGTGAAGAAACGTAATTTGGTTTATCTGAGTTGAGTGTTCTGTCGAGAAGTGTTAATGAGCGCCGTTTACGACAGCCGTGACATCTTCCTGTAGTAAGGTTTTATGTGACTATCATAACGTACATCAAAAATGTTTCTAATGGAGCTTTTTTTTTTCTTTTTTTTTGCTATTTGCTTTACGTCGCACCGACTCAGATAGGTCTTATGGCGACGATGGGACAGGGAAGGGCTAGGAGTGGGAAGGAAGCGGCCGTGGCCTTAATTAAGGTACAGCCCCAGCATTTGCCTGGTGTGAAAATGGGAAACCACGGAAAACCAGCTTTTTAAAGTCCGATCTAGCCGGATTACTTTCTAGAGTTACGTCCAGTAATACGGTGTCACAGCAGTCGGGGATAGGTAAGATGAGCGAGCGAAAGAGTTTCAGGTGGAGGGCATTTTATCATAGGTGCTTATTACAAGTTCAGTCCAATGTAATATCTCGTTCATAACAACACCTAGGTTACTCGCCGACGTGCAGTAGGGAATGCGATTATTATTATTATTATTAACACACCATTATTTAGCATAAAAGATGGAATGCAGCTACGTCTCAGCAAGTTCAGATTTCTTCTGGCACCAATGATTATAGACTCAGATTTAGTAGGATTAATTGTCTTATTAGTATAGTCACTGACTTGTTGGAGTTAATTAGATCAATATAAGATCCGTCTAAAGGCGGTTCCTACTGAATTTGTCATCAATATCATCGGTATCGATAAAAAATAGAACCATAGCGGGCCCAAAACAAACCCCTGTGGGACACCATAAACCTTATTCCGCCACTCAGAACTAATGTCTGTCACTGTCACTCACTCGTTGCCTGCGAAAAGTGAGAAAAGAAATGAATAACTCTTCTGCTGTCGTATTAAAAATTGAGATTTCGAAGATGGCACGGAAGTATCCGAGGGTTATCAGGATTAAACGCACTACTGAAGTGTAATAAAATAAGTAAAGTCACGTTACGTTTGTGCCGTTTATAAAGTGCGTTGTTTTATTATTAAAAGTAAAATGAAACTTATAAAATTTTTGATAGGCGTGTGGGGCTTTAAGTGGTTAATATGCAGTGAAATGTGGAAGGGAACTGTTTGAACACCCTATGGTAGGACTGGCTATTTAATTCTCGCGACTCACTGACACCAGAAAGAACCCGTGTTGCTGCTGTTCTGGTCTATATCAGCGAGAGTGAGAAAATTCCACCCTCATCTAAGAAGATGCGATGACTGCTCTGATCGAATTCTGTACGTGATCTGTCGTTTGGTTTCCTTGTTCTGGAAGGGCGACGCGTGCAAACTGGGTGGTTTATATCCTAAGACGCAAAGTTAGCGTAGGAGATTCACATCTCGGTTCTCAGGTCCGTCGTTTGTACGAGCTCTTGCTCCACAGGGGAGCTCGTGCTAATGGGATAAGGTAAATTTTATTTTGGTTAATGTATCTTAAATGAACTGGTATATCCTGCAGGAATTCTACTTGGCAGCCTCGTATCTTCGATGACGTAATTTAGTAAAAAATGCGCTTTTCAGCTTTATGAAGTACTTTTTTTGGAACAGCCATCATAAATATAACTTGTAATTTTCAATCCATGTCATTGTATTCTTCCTTGTTTGCCTATTTCCCGTAGGATGGTACTAGCCCATTGCATACGAAATTCTCCAATTAAAAAATAGGTTTGCAATTGGATATGCTGCTGCCGCACGGCACTTATACATTGAGAATCCATAGCCTGTTTCCAGTAATTTGCCCTGGCCTAGCGGCGAGGATAGAAATTGTGCCCACTGCCGAGCCTGTCGCCCTCATCTGGCCATTGATTAATGACTGACAGATGAAATGAAATGATACTGGAGAGTGTTGCTGGAATGAAACATGATAGGTAATAGCGGAGTTCCCGGAGAAAAACCTGAACCGCCTACGCTTTGTCCAGCACAAATCTCACATGGAATGACCGGGATTTGAACCACGGAACCCAGCGGTGAGAGGCCGGCGCGCTGCCAGCTGAGCCACGGAGGCTTACTTATACATTAAATTATGTAAGTAATTGTATGGTCATGTCTTTAGAACCACTTGATGTACTTTTAAATTAGTATATTATTTAATGTGAAAATGGAAACCTACAACCTGTTTTCCAGTCATTGACCGGGTCAGGAATGAAATGAATGAATCATATATAGGCTATTAGTACGATGGGGGCACCACTCCCAAAGTGATTTTATTAATGACTGATAGATGCTATGAAATGAGAATGGAGAGTGTTGCTGGAATGAAAGATGACAGGGAAAACCGGAGTACCCGGAGAAAAACCTGTCCCGCTTCCGCTTTGTCTAGCAAAAATCTCACATGGAGTGACCGGGATTTGAACCACGGTATCCAGCGGTGAGAGGCCGACGCGCTGCCGCCTGAGCCACGGAGGCTCTATTTTTTAATGTATCTACCCTTATTTAACCATTCATTTCTTTTGATTTGCAATACCCCTTTGATGATAATATTTTAAGTCAGATGAAAATTTGCATCGATTGGGACATCAATCAGGTTGTGAGATCAGGACTACGAGTCCTCGCGTGCTTGCGAGCACGGCTGTCAGTTTGATTAGGCTGACTTATGAACCTCCAAGGTTTTCGAAAGTAAATGTGTAACTTCTTTGAATCATGTTGCGAGTGTCGGCGAGTACTCAGCGTTAAATGTACTTTCATTTAGCACATGCTCGTTGTCGTTCTGGCTGACAGTTCAAAATGTGAACTGATCATTTCGAGGGTGATGATTGTCCGGGTTTAGTGACTGTAGGGGAATGGAACTGGCTGAGTGAAATTACTATTTATTTCGTCAAGTGAGATGATTGGAACGCGCTTCTTCACCACCTTATTATAATACAGTAATAAAGAGACATAGAAGAGGTGCAGATTGGAAAGAAATATAATTAGAAATGGCTGTGGAAGTAACCAGAAATATGGGGAACTTACTAGGAAATGGAATCTAGCAAAGTAGTCAGCTAAGGATAACATGATGGCATGCATAATTGGCAGTCATACACATTTTAGTGAAAAATGAAATGGTATGTAAGGCAGAAACAGGTTCCAAGAAGGACATTCCAAGAATCATTAATGAACAAGTGGAGTGTGTATGTGAGGATCTTCAAAAGGCAGAGGTATTCAGTCATCAGTATGTAAAGATTGTGGGTTACAAGGATAATGGCCAGATAGAGGAGGTGACTGATACTAAAGAAGTGTTAAACTTTCTCTATGATAGCAATGGCATTTACAATAAGAAGCAAAATTTGAAAACTAGAAAAGCTGCTGGAATTGATAAGACTTCTGAGGATATACTAAACACAATGGGTTGGGATATAGTACCATATCTGAAGTACTTATTTGATTATTGTTTGCATGAAAGAACTATACCAAATGCATGAAGAGTTGCTATAGTAACTCCTGTTTATAAAGGAATGGGTGATAGACATAAAGCTGAAAATTACAGGCCAGTAAGCTCGACATGCATTGCATTTAAGCTTTGGGACGGCTTTATTTCTGGTTATATTATACATGTTCACGACATTTACTGGCTCGATAGAAGGCAGTTCGGGTTTAGGAAAGGTTATTACACTGAAGCTCGACTTGTAGGATTCCAGCAAGATATAGCAGATTTCTTGGATTCAGGAGGTCAAATGGACTGTATCGCGATTGACCTATCTAAAGTATTTGATAAGATGAATCATGGGAGACTACTGGGAAAAATGAGTGCAATTGGACTAAACAAAAGAGTGACTGAATGGACTGCTATATTTCTAGAAAATAGATCTCAGAGAATTAGAGTAGGCGAAGCTTTATCTGACCCCGTAATAATTTAGAGAGGAATACATCAAGGCAGTATTACTGGACGTTTATATATTCCTACTAGCAAGATACCCGTGCTTCGCTACGGTATTATACTGAAATTTATAATTGAATGAATTGAAATTCGCGATCTGACTCGTTTTCTATTATTTTACGGCACGTTTCCTCCCATTTTTCAATCTTCCTTTCCAGCAATCGATTTCGTACTTCCCGGGCTAGGCTCAGGTATTCCTCCCGGTCAGTTGGGTCCGTAAATCTTTGCCATCTTTTCCTATAATCATTTTTAATATGGATAAAATCCTTCAGGAGATCCGGCGTGGAGTCATATTGGGTGCCTTGGCGGCACTGAACTCGCGGCCGGACTGCATTCTTAGTCATTACCCGTCCAGGAGCCGTTTCTAGCGCGGTCCGCACATTTGACGACGGTCTGGAACATTATTATTATTATTATTATTATTATTATTATTATTATTATTATTATTATTATTATTATTATTATTATTATTATTATTATTATATATTAATGAAATGGCTGATGACAGGAAAAACCGGAGTATCCGGAGAAAAACCTGTCCTGCCTCCCTTTTGTCCAGCACGAATGTCACATGGAGTGACCAGGATTTGAACCACGGAGCCCAACTGTGAGAGGATGGCGTGCTGCCGCCTGAGCAATGGAAGATCCTTATAAGCACATTAATAACAGTAAAATCAATTGGTCTCACCTCCTTCTACACCCCACCGCCGTTAAGTTTATTTACCGCCACCACCCCACCCCCCCGCCAAGAAAAATTAAAAGAAGGCTTGTTTCTTTATGTTTAACGGAGATTCCAAACACCAATGTTCACGTCTATTACCTTCAGTTTTGAGATATAAGTATCCCCATAAAAATAATTTACTTTTTTCACTTCATTTCACACTACTACCCCTCCCCCCACAAGTGAATTTTCCCGCAAAAATACTTGTTTCTTTAATAGTACAGGATCTTCTAAATACCAGTTATCACGACTCTAACTTCTTCAGTTTTTTATCTTGGTGTCCTCATGAAAGGAATTCAACTCCTTTACACTCCCGCCCTCCAAGATGGTTTCCCCCCAAAACGCGTTTTTCTTTGTTTTTAAAGGAGATCCAAATACGAATTTTCACGTCTGTAACAACTTTAGTTTATATTAGATGTTTGTTTTCTCATACGATTAAGTCAATTAATTTTTCAATTCTTTCACCCCCCCCCACTTCATTGTATTTTCTGAGAATACGTGTTTCTTTACTTTTAAAGCAGATTGCAAATATCAAATTTCACGTCTGTAACATCTTCATTTTTGAGATATCAGTAGCCTAATTAAAATAATTCAACACAATTTTCAGTCACTTTTACCCCCTCCACCCAAGTGGTATTTCCAAAAACTAAAAATACACGTTTCTTTATGTTTAATAGAGATAAAAAATACCATCTTTCACTTCTGTAACATGTTAAGTTTTTTAGATATACTGTAAAAATTCTCATTTTAAAATTTCACCCCTTTTGAGTTCCCCTTTAGTGGAGTTTCCAAAAACAAATCACCTATGTTTCTTTACATTTGCAGGAGATTCCAAACACCCACTTTTTATGTCTGTAACATTTTACGTTTCCAAAATATTCTGTAGATATAGTCTTTCAAAAATTCACCCCAATTAGTCACTCCTGTTCAACCGCCATTAGTTGGATTTTCCAAAAACTAACAAATACGTGTTTCTTTATTTTTAAAGGAGATCCCATATACAAATTTTCAGTTCTGTAATATCTTTCGTTTCTGAGATATATGTATCCTTTTTAAAGGCATTCAACCCATTTTCACCATTTACCCCTCCTATTTGGATTTACAGGAAACAAAAAAATACGTGTTCCTTTATTTTTAGAGGAGATTCTAACTACCAATTTTTACATCTGTAAATTTTACAGTTTTAAGATGTAGACACACTCATTTTAAAAATTTCACCCCCCTTTTCACCCCCCCCCCCCCAATATTCGGGTTTTCCTAAAACGAAAAAAATACGTGTTTCTTTACTTTTAAAGTAGAACCCAAATACCAATTTTTAGGTCTGTAATATCATCAGGTTCTGAAATATAAGTAGACTCATGAAAGGCATTCGACCCCTTTTTCAACCTTTTTCACCCTTCCTATTAGGATTTTCCGAAAACAAAATATACGTGTTTCTTTATTTTTAAAGGAGATTCTAAATACCAATTTTCACATCTATAACCTTTAACAGTTTTGAGATATAGATACACACATTTTTAAATATTATCACCTTTTCACCCCCCCCCCCTTAATTGGATTTTCCAGAAACAAAAAATACGTGTTTCTTTATTTTTAAAGGAGATCCCAAACACCAATTTTCAGGTCTGCAATATCTTCAGTTTCTGAGATATAAGTAGTCTCATTAAAGGCATTCAACCCCTTTCTCACCCCTTTTCACTCCCCCTATTGCGATTTTCCGAAAACAAATAAATACGTATTTCTTTATTTTTAATGAAGATTCTAAATACCAATTTTTACATCTGCACACTTTAAAAGTTTGGAGATATAGATTCACTCATTTTAAAAATTCACCCCCTTTTCACCCTCCGATTAATTGGATTTTCCAAAAACAAAAATATACGTGTTTCTTTATTTTTTAAAGAGATCAAATGTACCAATTTTCAGGTCTGTAATATCTCAGTTTCTGAGATATAAGTACCGGTATCCTGATTAAACGCATTCAACCCATTTTTCCCCATTTTCACCCTTTTTCACCCCTCCTGTTGGGATTTTCTGAAAACAAAAAAATACGCCTTTCCTTATTTTTAAAGAAGATTCTAAATACCAATTTTTACATCTGTACACTTTTAAAGTTTTGAGATATAGGTACACTCATTTTAAAATTTCACTTCCCCTTTTCACCCCCTTAATGACGGAATATCCAAAAATCCTCTCTTTGCGAGCACCTACATCTTAATATGAATGTATCCACAAAATTTCATTCCTATATGTCCAGTAGTTTTGGCTCGGCGATGATGAATCAGTCAGTCAGTCAGTCAGTCAGTCAGGACAAGTTATTTTATATATATACTAGCAAGATACCCGTGCTTCGCTACGGTATTATACTGAAATTTATATTTGAATGCTTATTGTTTTAGATATATAATCCACCGAAATTCGCGATCTGACTCGTTTTCTATTGTTTTACAGCACGTTTCCTCCCATTTTTTTATCTTCCTTTCCAGCAATCGATTTCGTACTTCCCGGGCTAGGCTCAGGTATTCCTCCTGGTCAGTTGGGTCCGTAAATCTTTGCCATCTTTTCCTTTAATCATTTTTAATATGGAGAAAATCCTTCAGGAGATCCGGAGTGGTGTCATATTGGGTGCCTTGGCGGCACTGAACCCGCGGCCGGATTGCATTCTTAGTCATTACCCGTCCAGGAGCCGTTACCAGCGCGGTCTGCACATTTGACGACGGTCCGGAACATTATTATTATTATTATTATTATTATTATTATTATTATTATTATATGTTGCTGGAATGGCTGATGACAGGGAAAACCGGAGTATCCGGAGAAAAACCTGTCCCGCCTCCGTTTTGTAAAGCACGAATGTCACATGGAGTGACCGGGATTTGAACCACGGAACCCAGCTCTGAGAGGCCGGCACGGTGCCGCCTGAGCAACGGAGGATCCTTATAAGAACATTAATAACAGTAAAATCAATTCATCTCACCTCCTTCTACACCCCACCGCCGTTAAGTTTATTTACCGCCACCCCCCCCCCCCCGCAAAAAAATTAAAAGAAGGCTTGTTTCTTTATGTTTAAGGGAGATTCCAAACACCAATGTTCACGTCTATTACCTTCAGTTTTGAGATATAAGTATCCCCATAAATGTAATTTACTTTTTTCACTTCATTTCACACTACTGCCCCCCCCCCCCCTTTGGGAACTTTCCTGCAAAAAATATTTCCTTTAATAGTAAAGGATCTTCTAAATACCCATTGTCATGACTCTAACTTCTTCAGTTTTTGATTTATGTGTCCTCATGAAAGGAATTCAACTCATTTACACCCCCGCCCTCCAAGATGGTTTCCCGCCCAAAACGCGTTTTTCTTTGTTTTTAAGGGAGATCCAAATACGAATTTTCACGTCTGTAACCACTTTAGTTTTCATTACATGTATGTATTCTCATACAATTAAGCCAATTAATTTTGCAATTCTTTCCCCCCCCCCTCGCTTCATTGGATTTTAAGAGAATACGTATTTTTTACTTTTAAAACAGATTGAAAATATCAAATTTCACGTCTGTAACATCTTCATTTTTGATATATCAGTGGCCTAATTAAAAGAATTCAACACCATTCTCAGTCACTTTTACCCCCCCCCCTCCTCCCAAGTGATATTTCCGAAAACTAAAAATACACGTTTCTTTATGTTTAATAGAGATAAAAAATACCATTTTTCACTTCTGTAACATGTTAAGTTTTTTAGATATACTGTAAAAATTCTCATTTTTAAATTTCACCCCTTTTGAGTTCCACTTAAGTGGAGTTTCCAAAAACAAATCACCTATGTTTCTTTACATTTACAGGAGATTCCAAACACCCGCTTTTTACGTCTGTAACATTTTACGTTTCCAAGATATTCTGTAGATATAGTCTTTCAAAAAATTCACCCCAATTTGTCACTCCTGTTTAACCGCCATTAATTGGATTTTCCAAAAACCTAAAAAAATACGTGTTTCTTTATTTTTAAAGGAGATACCATATACACATTTTCAGTTCTGTAATATCTTTCGTTTCTGACATATATGTATCCTCATTATAGGCATTCAACCCATTTTTCACCCTTTTACACCCCTTCTATTGGGATTTACAGGAAACAAAATAATACGTGTTCCTTTATTAAAAAAATTCACCCCCCCTTTTTCACCCCCCAATATTTGGATTTTCCAAAAACGAAAAATACGTGTCTCTTTACTTTTAAAGTAGATCCCAAATACCGATTTTCAGGTCTGTAATATCTTCAGGTTCTGAAATATAAGTAGCCTACTTAAACGCATTCAACCCATTATTCACCCTTTTACATTCTTCCTATTGGGATTTTCCGAAAACAAAAGAATACGTGTTTCTTTGTTTTTAAAGGAGATTCTAAATACCAATTTTTACAATTATAAACTTTAAAAGTTTTGAGATAGAGATACAAAAATTTTAAAATATCACCCCCTTTTCACCCACCACACCCCCCCCCCCATTAATTGGATTTTCCAAAAACAAAAAAGTACGTGTTTCTTTTTTAAAGGAGATCCCAAACACAAATTTTCAGGTCTGTAATATTTTCAGTTTCTGAGATATATGTAGCCTCATTAAAGGCATTCAACCCTTTTTCCACCCCTTTTCACTCCTCGTATTGCGATTTTCCGAAAACAAAAAAAATACGTGTTTCTTTATTTTTAATGAAGATTCTAAATACCCGTTTTTACATCTGCAAACTTTAAATGTTTGGAGATA